>NC_138588.1:595118-851655 GCF_964289735.1 Phaethon aethereus
GAAAACCCACGCAGATCTCACCCGAGCTCAAATTTTCTCTTCTCCCTCCTTCAGGATAATGCATGATGAAGTGAGCGAGACCGAAAATATTCGAAAAAATCTGGCGATAGAGAGGATGATTATTGAAGGGTGTGAAATTCTGCTGGACACCAGCCAGACTTTCGTAAGACAAGGTACTGTGTTCGTGTCGACGTCCCTCCCCTCCACGATGAATGCGAAGCCCCGCAGCCCCCGCCCCCCGGCAGCGCGCCCCTCCTCAGCGCGGTCTGGTGAGCTGAGACGTTAAAACATACAGCCCATTTCTGAATGTTCTCAGCTCCAAAGTGCCTCGCTGTCAGGCGGTCTCGGCACCGCATCATGGAGCGGGATGCGCATTTCAGCCGTTACTAATGTCCTACCACCAGCGAAGTAGCGGGACACATCGTGACCTCCTGGGCACGTTCGGTCCCGGAGGAGCACCCACGTGCTGGGGGCGCGAGGGTGGGCTGGGGGCCGTGGCCAGCGCCCGCCCGGTCTCTGGGGCCCCGATAACCCGCACAGCCAGTGGCTCACGGGGCCAGTCCCGGTCCCCACCCTGGCGCCTGGGGACACGCACACCATGGCCACGCTCCGGCCGTGCAGCGATGCCCAGCTCCCGGGGGCCGCGCCCTGCCAAGCCGCCCCCGGGGCCGACGCCAGGGACGGGTCTCTGCACTCCGCAGGGTCCCTCATCCAAGTGCCGATGTCGGAGAAAGGGAAGATCACGCGGGGGCGGCTGGGCTCCCTCTCGCTGAAGAAGGAGGGCGAGCGGCAGTGCTTCCTCTTCTCCAAGCACCTCATCATCTGCACCAGGGGCTCCGGAGGCAAGCTGCACCTAACCAAGGTGCGAGGGCGGGGGGCTCGGCGCCCTGGCAAAGGGTCTGGCGGCTGCTGGGCTTGGAGCCGGTGCCGGCGTGTGGGCTCCTGCACAGGGAGGGCACAGAGGCTGGGCTGCCCTGGGGACACCGGGGGTCCAGGGACCCCCTTCCCCTCCCCTGGGGGTGCTGGGCTGGGAGCAGGCGGGCGGGCAGCTTTATTTTGCGTGGCCCAGATGCCTTGTCGGTGATGTGCGGAGCTCTGAGTCATGGGCAAAGACGAGAAATTGCAAGTTCTCCATAAAAGAAGTTACCCTGATTCGCAGCAGAAACCTTGACAATCTATTCAGTGAGAAAGTTAAATTATAGCCTGGGTTTGCACGTAACGCTCACAGACTTCTCCAGTCCGCTCCCAAGACTCACTTTTGTTGGTGGAAGTTTTGCAGTTAATTGAGCGAGAATCTTACAGAAATTGCTCATTACTGGCGTTAAATTATCAGTTTGAAAAATTACAGGCCATGGCAAAGAGTTGGTAATTACAGCAGCAGACTTTTGGAAAATTTAATTTAAAGCTCATGCTAAATAATTTATAAACAAATTAGTTGATCGGTTATACAAGGAAAACCGCGCTACCCCAGCAGTCAGTAACTGCTTTTTTCCCAGTGAAAGCAGACGCTGCGCTGGCCGCGGGCTGCGCGCGCGCCCATCGCAGCGTCGCCCCGTCCCCGGGGCGGTGGGCTGCGACACGGGGCGAGGAGCTGGGGCCAGGGCCCGGGGCAGCCCCCCAGCCACCCGGGGAGATCCTGCCGCTGAGCCCCGGCTCCCGCCCCTGCAGAACGGTGTGATCTCCCTCATCGACTGCACGCTGGTGGAGGAGCAGGAGAGCACCGACGAGGACGGTAGGTGCCCCCACCCCACCCGTGGCCTCGTGCCGGGCAGAGTCCCCTCGCGGCACGCCCAGGGCCCTGCTCAGCCCCCACCCGTGGGCATGGGGCGGGGCGTGGCTTATGTGTGTCCCGGCGGGTGCTGAGCAGACAGGGGCATCTCAAAAAACCAAGTCGCAGCTACTCCGGGAGCCTCTGCGCTGAGGTTGCCGGCACCACCCGCACGGCACGCTGTCTCCTGTTGCGCACCGCAGGCGGTTTCGGGTTTTGCAGTGTAGCCCCCCCATTGCGGGAGTCAAAGCCTGCGTCCGGCGGCACGGTGAGGTGCGGGGGTGTGGGTCCTGCTGGAGGCTGCGCTTAACACCAGAGCCTTGGCACGAGGTTGCTGGCAGCCCCAGGCGATGCCTTCCCGGCTGGAGGCAGCTGCTGTGTTCTGTGGCTGGGGACCGACGGCGGCGCGGCCAGCGCTGCCAGCATCCCCGGTCACGGACATGGTGTCCTCCTGGACATTGCTGCCATCCGACCGTGCCGCGTAAAACCAGCTGCAGCAGAGTTGGAGCAAATAAAGGTGCTGAATAGATTCACGGAAGTCATGATGTACTGGCTGGATTTAATTAAGTAAATTATTTGCTGTGAGCCAGACAGCTGCACATTTATGCAAATCTGACCGTCCTGGGGCAGGCAGCGAGCATCAGAGCTCAGTGCCAGCACGGGGAAAAAGGCAAGGGTGCTGGACATCCCCGGCCGTGCTTGCTTAACTGCAGACTTGTGAAAAAGCACAGGTTCCTTTTTCTTGTCCACGACCCGTTTTCAAATGGGTGCTGGGGAGCCGGGTGCTCCCCGGCCCGCGGCGCCAGGGCCCAGCGGCGAGGCCGTTCTGTGCTCCTGGTGTGCAGACTTTATTTTGCAAACGTGGAGCCTTTGCCCATCCAACCTGTCCTGTCCTTACTGCAGACAAGCTGCAAAATGCACAAAGCTCCTTCAGACTTTGATAAAACCTATGCTGGGCGGAGGGGGTGGGGACATCTTTTCACAATCACTGTGTGTGGGTTTTCTATTCCAAAGCAAAAACATCGGGGCAAGACATTGACCATCTTGACTTCAAAATTGTGGTGGAGCCAAAAGATTCCTCATCTTTTACGGTTATCCTCGTGGCCTCGTCCAGGCAGGAGAAGGCTGCGTGGACCAGCGACATCAGCCAGGTAGGATGGACCGGGCAGGGCGGAGGTGTCGGGGCGCAGAGCCCTGGCTGGTGAGCCGGCGGTGCCGGGACCGCTGCTGCTCCGCTGCTCGCCGGGTCTCCCTCCGAGGGCATCTGCAGCGCAGGCTGGGAGGGGAGTTTAATTACGGCGGTAAAGGATGAGAGCGGGTCTCTGTGTCTGCCAGCCTCGGCCAGGGCCGTCGCGGGAGAGCTGGGGAGCAGCTCTGGGCCCAGAACAGGGGTGCGGGACCGTGGTCACGAAGCTCCTATTTTCGGGCAGAAGCTCTCGCCCTTCCCAGCTGTGCGCTCCCAGCCCTGGTTTCCCATCAGCACGGCAGATGCACTTAGCAAGGATGTGTCTTGTCTGGATGAGACCAAGCTCAGACTCTCTGATGGCGCATCCAAGCCGGGCGGGCAATGGGGCCGCCCTCGCCGCTGCCGTCTCCCACCTCCCACCTGTGTCTCTTCTAGTGCGTGGACAACATCCGCTGCAACGGCCTCATGATGAACGCCTTCGAGGAGAACTCCAAGGTCACTGTCCCCCAGATGATCAAGTGAGTGCTGCCGCGGCCGGGCACCGCAGGGAGCACCGGGCTCTGCCTGGCGCACGGCACAGCTCCCACAGCAGTCGAACGCTGCCGCTGCACCGGCAGCCCGGTGGCTTTCCCATGTGCTCAGGCACTCGGGCGTGCTGTTCCCAGCACGGTGATTAGGAGCGCTAATTAGCTGGGAGAGGATGTTTTTGGGGGACTGCGCCTGGGGAGGTGGGAAGGCCGAAGGGGAGAGCTCAGAGAAAAATTAATAATAGTAAAGAGTGGGGGGGCGAAACCCCCGGAGGAGAGGGGCGCAGGGGGCCGTCGTCCCTGGGGGTGCTGGGGCGCAAGGGCTGCCCTGGCCCGAGGACGGACGTGCGGCACGAGGCGGGCTGGGCACAGCCGGTGGGATGGGGCAGCGCCACGGGCGTCCCCGCTGCATCGACCGCCCACGCTACTGCGGGCCCGCTGTCACGCACGGGGAAGGGCCTTGGTTCATGGGTGCCCCCAGGGACACTCTGTCGTTCCACTTTTTCTGCACAAACCTCCGCCCGTTGAGCGCTCTGCAGGGTTCCCACTGCTTTGGGGTGCTGACTTCTTAGCTTTCCCCCAGGAGCGTTCCCGCCCGCATTTACACAAGGGCACCCCATACGAACAAGGCTCCTTCGCTGCCGAGGACCTGTACCGCTTCCCGCGGTCCCCACACATCTCGGGGGGAAGCTGCTCACACAAAGCAGCTCTTGGTCTCGTTCCAGGCTGGAACCACAGATATCTTGTTTCTCTGCAGGTCTGATGCCAGCTTGTATTGTGATGATGTTGACATTAGGTTCAGTAAAACGATGAATTCCTGCAAGGTCCTGCAGATCCGCTATGCAAGTGTGGAACGGCTCCTGGAGAGGCTGACGGACCTGCGGTTCCTGAGCATTGACTTTCTGAACACGTTCCTGCATTCGTACCGCGTCTTCACCACTGCCCTGGTCGTCCTTGACAAGCTCATCACGATCTACAAGAAGCCGATCAGTGCCATCCCCGCACGGTGAGGCGGTGCATGGCATCGCGGTGTTGCCCGTGCCGGTGACCTCTCCTGCCCCTAAAGGACCGGCACGGTTTATGGGGGCTGCAGCATCGCTCCTTTGTCCCCTCTTCTCTCTCGAGTCAGTCCTCTTGTCCCCAGACCTGCCTGGCCCCGGTGCCACCCCAGGGGTGTTTCACCCGGTCCCCATGAGTTGTGATACCCCCGAACTGGGGAAGCAGATACAGCCGAGCTCTGCGGGTGCCCCTGCTTCTGGGAGGGCTGAGCGGTGGGAGTGGGATGGCAGGGCCTCGCGCCGGCTGTGCCGTGCCTGGGGGCTGGAGAGCATGGCGTGCCCCGGAGACCCAGCGCTGCTGGGGCTGCCGGCGGGGATCTCCGCGGCCTCTCAGCCAGAGTAGGTGTGAGTTCAGCCTTTCCCTGTCTCTCTGGCAAGGTCCCTGGAGCTCCTGTTTGCGAACAGCCAGAACAACAAGCTGCTGTACGGCGAGCCCCCCAAGTCCCCCAGAGCCAACCGCAAGTTCTCCTCGCCTCCCCCCCTCTCCATCACCAAGTCTTCGTCCCCCAGCCGGCGGAGGAAGCTCTCCCTCAACATCCCCATCATCACAGGAGGGAAGGCGCTGGACCTGGCTGCGCTGAGCTGCTCCTCCAACGGCTATGCAAGCATGTACTCCTCCGTGGCTCCCTTCAGTAAGACCACCCTGGACATAAACAAACTGTACGTGTCCAGTAACTATCCCAATAAAATCCCTGACGAAGGAGAAGCAGCCTCAGAAAAGCAAGAGGAGTCGCTGCCGAGCAAGCAAAGTAAGTCGCTGTGGGTTTGCGGGCGGGTGGGCTCCAACCTGGGCAGCCAGCAGAGAGGGGGCCGGTTTTGGTGGGCACTCGGGGGGGGGGGGTGCAGCGACACATGCAGGGGATCGGGCACATTGTGCCCGGGGGCTCTGCGGGGCTGGGGCAGGCGGCCGGGCTGTGTGCTGGGGACGGGGGGGCACACGAGCAGGCACACAGCAGCCCCCCGTGTGCCGGGGAGACCGGTGGCAGTGGTGGCGATGGTGCTTCTGGCAGTGTGGTGATTTGTGCGGCGTAGCCTCCATGAGGCTCAGCAGCGGGGTGTGGGGAAAGAGAGCCGGAGCTGGGTGAGTAAAGCACCGCAGTGGCCTGTGTGCCATTGCCCCCTTGAGCATCCCTCTACCCCCCTGCGCCGGCATCCCCGAGCACGGCTTTGGGCACAGCACAGCAGCAGAGGACGAGGCTCCCCCCTGCCGCAGCCCAGCTGGAGCTGTTCGGCAGTGGATACCCTGGGACCCTCTGACTTCAGCGGTCACCGCGGCGTTTGCGGCTGCAGGCTGAGCTGCGCGCCCCACCCGCAGCACAGGGACCAGCCCGGTGCTCACGCTGCCATGTCTGCGGCGGGATCGCACTCGGCACGCCGAGCTGGGACCCCCCGGCTGCGGGCAGCTGCCTCGGGGCCGGACCCCTCTGCAAGTAAGGCTGTGTGCACGACGCCGGCACTGCTGGCAGTTGCCCTGTCGTTAACGAAAATGGGAACGGGCTGCAGCCTCCCTCTTTGCACCTCGACGTTATCCTCTCCCTCGCTGCGGGTTGTGCGAGCTCCTGGTGCCCAAGCAGGCGCTCCGAGGGCGGCAAAGCCGGTCTGCGGGGCAGCCGTAGGCGAGGGCAGAGGACAGCCCAGCCAGGGGCTGGGGCACGGCGGGACAGGCTGCCTCAGCTCCTCCCGCGGCCCTTCGCTGGGTGATTTCCCAACACCTGCGCCCTGGGAGGGCGGTACCGCATCCCACCCCCTCGCTGCACACGGGGTGCATGGGCTGGAGCTCGCCCGCAGTCCGGCTCGCCGTTGCCAGCCCCGGGCAGGGCCTCCAAGCCGGCAGTACGTGCAGCAAGCACGGCACGGAGAGCTCCTGCCTCCCGTGGGTTGTGTGCTACCTGAAAGCTGAGGAAGTTGTAATAACAAAACAAAAAAACCACCCCAAAGTTATTGCGGGACTCTGTACCTTTCCTGTACTTGGTTGCTGTGTGCCCAGCTGGAGTGATTCAGACTTTAGGAAAATCTGGAAGAACTGAACTGCGGCTGCAACGTGCCCGTGGCCAGCGGTGATGGTAACTGGGCTCCCTGTTCCTCCCAGGCTCAGAGGTGTCTGTCAGGGAAGAGTCGGACACGGATCCCAACCAGAGCGATGAAGCAGAAGCTGATACTTCCCCAACAAAATCTCCGACAACTCCTAAGTCCATCAAGTGCAAAAATTCATCAGGTAACAAGTGAGCCAAGGCCTGTCCCGCTCGGGTGTCGCTCAGGGCTGTGTGCTGCCCTTGAACCTGGCCATGCAGAGCTGCTGAAGGTGCAGGCGTAAAATGGAAGCAGACGTGAGAAGGAGCAGGACTTTACCCTTTATTTTCCTGCAAGGGGATGGGGAAATGCCAAACTCTCCGGCCTGTATCGCAGAGCTGGTCTGCGTGTTTTACTGGGTCCTCTCACCCCTTTCCTCCCCTCCCGGGGCTGATCTGGCATGTTAGGAGCGAGTTACGCTGCTCAAGATGTGAGCCTGGGCTGACGTCCAAGCGTCGGCTTATCTGCTCGAGTCTCCCCTGTAGCTGCCGTGCCACTGCCGGTAGCAGCCCGGTTCCTGCTAGAGCTGTGCTGGATAAATCTGTACGGCGTGGTGGCATCCACAGCTGCCCACCTCCTTGGCCCCAGCCCCGGCAGGGTGGGAGCCATCTCTCCGTGGGGAGCCGCCCCACGTTAGCCGTCTGCACCCACCAGCTCCACGAACCCGGTTCCCGGCACGCCCCGACCCGGGGGTGCTGCCCGTGTGCCGGGGCGGGGCTGGCGATGGGGGCCATGGCTGCGGGAGGGGACCTGGCTGGGGCTGCGGTGGCAGCCAGAGTGGTGTTGGCTTTCTTCTCGCCCCAGATTTCTCGTTGTTTTCTTACAACAACGGCATGGTCATGACGTCCTGCCGGGAGCTCGACAGCACCCGCAGCGCCCTGTCTGCTGCCTCTGCCTTCGCCATTGCCACGGCGGGAGCCAACGAGGGGACCCCCACCAAGGAGAAGTACCGCAGGATGTCCCTCGCCAGCGCAGGTACCCTGCCCCGCGCTGCTGAGAGAGCGGGGACGCGTTTCCAGGGTGCCCATTTCCACTCTGCTTGGCTGGTTGCCCTCCAGGATCACCCTGGCTGGGAGGCAGCCCCCGCCGGGGGTGCCCAGAGCACCCGCAGCCCAGCGCCCGCCCGCTCCTGGCTGTGGTCCCTGGGTCCCTGGGCACGGGGGCTGCCCGAGGAATGTGTGGGTTGCAGGCAGCCGAACTCTTTGCGGCCGCGGCTGAGCACCCTGCTGCCTTCTAACACGGAGCCTCCCTGGCCTCGCGTCCGAGAGGCAGCTCCGGGATGCCTGGGGAGATGGGGCTGCTCCTTCTAGCGGTCCTGAAAATACCTGTAAGCGATTCCTGATGGGGCTGTGGCCGTGCTAAGGGGTCACTGGCAGTTTCAGGCTTTCCGACAGACCAGCGGAATGGAGACAAAGAGTTCGTGATCCGGAGAGCGGCCACCAACCGGGTCCTCAACGTGCTGCGGCACTGGGTCTCCAAGCACTCGCAGGTGGGTGGCGGGGGGCCGGGCGGGGGTCGGCACCACGGGGCCCTCCCTCCCCGCCAGCATGAATTCGGCTGCATGCCGGGTGGCTCAGCCAGGCTCCAGCTGGAAAGACAATTTGGCTCTTCTTTTTTTAATTAAGCAAATGAGTGGACCTGGGGAGGAGATGAAAACGGTGAAGCAGGCGTTGGGAGCCCCTGGCACGGGGGCAGGCCGTGCAGTGTTTGCATATTCGGTGTGCTGAGGCGGGGGGCCGGGAGCCGCCGTCATCCCCCAGCTGGGCTGGGTGGAAGCGGAGGAGCTGGGTTTGGTTCCTGGTGGGGGGTTTCAGGCTGGCATCCAGGTTAGGAAACCGTGTGGCTTTCCGTGATGTCCCTTTCCCTCTGCCCCTGGCTGCTGGGGGCACTGGGAGCGGTGCCATACTGGTTGTCGCTGGGAAGCCCCTGAGCCTCTCCCGGGCTGGGTGATGCCAACGTAACAGTACGGAATGAGGCCGGTGCCGTCCTGGCTGGTTCCCATTTGCCGGGCGCCGTGGGGCTGTCGGTCTTGGCCGGGTTTGAACGGGCAGGGAGCGGAGCTGCTGGGATTGACGTTACTCGCGTTGTAGCGCGTTAACACTGTGACCCTGCCGGCTTTGGCAGGACTTTGAAACCAATGAGGAGCTGAAGTTCAGAGTGATCGGCTTTCTGGAGGAGGTTATTCACGATCCCGAGCTCCTGACCCAGGAGAGGAAAGCAGCCGCCAACATCATAAGGTGAAGGGCCGTGGGTGGGAGGTTGCTTTTGCTGGACGCTGTGCCAGGCTCTCGGTGGCTGCTTCCCGGGATGAACGCGGGCGTGAGTCTCTCGGGAGGTGCTGAGGAGGAGGATGGGCTGTGCTGGGTGCATCCGTCGCCCTGGCGCATCGGGACCTGATCAGGGGCCATGGGCGAGGTGTGACCCCCGCCCCAGTGCCTGCACATGCGCAGGCACGGCCGAGGCGCAGCACTGAGCTCCTTCAGCACGTGGCCTTCCCGGCCTCAGGCGGCGGGACGGCCCCGTGGCTCCCCATGGCCAGGGGCTGCGGGCTCCTCCGGTGAGCGGCGCAGCTCTGGCCGCCCGGGTGCGCGTCCACGCCGTGCTGGGGCCGAGGCAGCCGCGTCGTGCTGCAGGAGTGACGTGTGCGGGGCCAGCTGTGGCCTCGGGGCCAGCTGTGGCCTCGGGTAAGGACTTCTTCCCTCTTTAAAACGGGAAATGGGACTTAGAAGCGTTCTTATGCACGCCGAGCGCTTAATTTGTGAAAGACCACAAAGCTGTGCTGCAGCCCCGCGGGAGGCCTGCGGGTCCGATGCTTTCCCAGCTAGAGTAACGCTGCCTTTTCATGCCATAGGACCTTGACGCAGGAGGATCCAGGAGACAATCAGATAACCCTGGAGGAGGTCGTACAGATGGTAAATACCCTTTCCCTTCGTCACTCCGCCTGGTAGCTCGGTGTGGTGGTATGGGAACCGCTAAAGATCCCGACGCTGCGGCGCACCCGGCTCGCTGGAGCGCGGTTCTCCAAGCCCGCTGTCCGGGCGTATGGCTACAGAGCAGGGAAGGGTTTTCTGGGGATGGGGCCAGCTGTGAGCACAGCTGGATCTGTTACGGGCAGAGGCAACGCTAATCCAGCCCACCGTCTCTTTACTCCTCCTGCATGGAGACGTGCCTGCCTGCTGCTGCCAGTGCCTGCCCGAGGGGTGCGGAAAATGCCGTGGGTTTCCACCGTGTGCTCCGTGTCCCCAAACCTGCGCCAGCGCTGCCGCGCGCTGGTTCCAAGTGACGGGTGCCGTCCCAGCTGGCGTCCGCGCCGCTCCCCTGGGAGCGGGGCCCTGGGAAGGTGCAGCGGGTTTAGAACTGTCAGGGCGGCTGCAGCGCATTTGCTGCCTTCCTGCGTTTAGAAAACCCAAACTCTGCTCCCAGAAGAACCCAAGAGCCACTTTAAATTGGCCTGGTGCTGCTGAAACAACAGCGGCTCTGTCCCCCGGGCCTGCCGGCTTCCGGAGTGGCTGAGGCCCCTGGGGGGCTTTAAGCTTTTGTCTGCAGCCGCGGGTGCTGGAAACTCCCTCTGAAGAAGAGACAAATGAAGCCAGAGGGTTTCCGTCTGCCTCTCAATCTGAGCAGCCGAGCAGCGGCGACCTGCAGTCAGAGGCATGGTGGGGACACGAGGGAGCCCTGGGTTTTGGGGTGCACATTGGAGTGATGGGGGTTGTGGGTTTCCCGGCCCCCTCCTCGTGAGCTGGGGGTGTGCGTCGTGCTGTGTGCTGAGCCCTCGGCCGGGGTGTCCTCCAGGGTGCTCGGAGCCCACCGGTGCCACTTGCCCACCCAGTGTTTGCCGTCAGCACCACCCCGTGATCTGGCAGGGTGTGCCCCCACAGCCCGCACCCACCCGCAGTGCGCACCCACGCCCCGCAGCCTCCTGGGCCCTGGAGCCGCCGCAGAGGAAGCCCAGCTGGTGTGTGCTCCCTGGGAGCCGCTTTCGTGGCCGGGAGCGGTTCCCGGGGCCGGCTCGCCCGTGGGTGCCGGGAGCCCCTCCGCTTTCCCGAAACCCCTGCTTTGCAGAGGGTGCTGGAAGGAGGCGATGCCTCTTCTCGGGGCGAAGCGGCAGCCGGAGCAGGGGGCTCGGCTGCACGTCCTGCCCCCCCCAGCCACCCCGCGGCATGGTCCCCTGGCACCACTGTCCCCGCGTGCCGCTGGCTCTGGCCCGGGGACGCTGCAGCGCGGCGGTAGCTTGTGCTCCAGCGCCACGTCCCTGATCAGGGGACAGGGCCGTGCCGTTCGCTGGCTGCCTGCAGCCCGTGCCGGGGAGGGCAGCGAGGAGGGGATGTGGGGCAGGGGCGGCCTCCCCCCGCGCTCCCCCGGGGCCGGGCTGCCCGTGGGAGTAACTGGCTGGGCTGGAGGCAGCGCAGAGCACCCACCCCCACCCTGCCTCTGCCACCCCGCGCACTCTGCGCTTTGCACCTCGGCCCTCGCAGCTCCGTCCCCAGAGCCGCCTGCGGTTCCCGATCGCGCTGCTCCGTCCCGCGCGATGCCAGCCTGGCCCCTCTTTCCCCAGCACCCTCCATGCTGGGAGCTGCTACAGTCCCTTCTCCTGGCACCCAGGCAGGAGCGCTCGTCTCCAGGAGGAGGGATGCCGTGGCAGGTTTTTAGATGGTTTCCTGCTGGGAGAATCCCGAGTCCGGGCTGTGCTTGTGCCGAAGCGCAGCGAAGTCCGTGCACGCTCCGTGCAGGCCTGGGGCCGGAGGCTCTCGCGGTCAGCTCTGGTGGCCCCAAGCACAGGGTGCCCCGACAGCCCCCGCGCCTGCAAGCGCCGCTCAGCCAGAGCCGGGGGACGGGGCGCGTCCCCCTTCGCCTGCTTTTCTGGACACCCCTTGGAAGAGCCGCCCCGGCGGCAGCGGCGTCCCGGAGCCCGGGTACCTGGGCACGAGGCCACAGCTCGGCAGTGCCGCTGCGGCTAGGATCCCCCGGTGCTTTATTAATTAAACAGATGTAGAGCAAAAAGGCAGCGGCTGCAGACGTCGGCGTGCGGAGATCCATTCCGTAGCTGACACCTAATTACTTAAGTAGAGAAGATGAGTTATTTTGTGTCTGTGCATCTGCATGGATGATAACACAAAACCGCTGGGTTCGCAGGGCTGTGCGAAGCCGGCACTTCTCAGCGCCGGTGGGATGTGGGACGCGGCGCTCGGGACTGTAGGACCAGCGCGGCACCGCGCACGCGGGCTCTGACGGGGAAGGGCCTTTGGCCTGGGAGGCCCCAGCCCCGCTGGGGGCCGGGGACGCGGCGCAGCTCCCCTCTGCCGCGTGAGCTCGCTCGGGCTGCCGGCAGGAGCAGAGCTGTTGCACTCGGCGGATTCCTTGGTATTGGAGACGACTCCAGCTTTGATTTCACGTGCATGAAACGTGAAACGCCTTGCCGTGCTCTTGGCCAGCGAGCCCTCGTCGCTGCCTTTGTCGCGCAGGCTGAGGGAGTCAAAGCAGAACCTTTTGAAAACCACTCGGCCCTGGAAATAGCAGAACAACTGACGCTGCTGGATCACCTGGTCTTCAAGAAGATCCCGTACGAGTGAGTGAGCCCCGCCAGCGAGGACGGGCTGTTCTCATCGCCCCGCACCCTGCGGCCGCTTGCACCCCGCCCAGGCCAGACCCTTCCCCGCTGCCGCCTGCTCTGCAAGCAGCCCAGGCTGGGCTCGAGCCCAGCTCTGAGGCCTGGCCCTGTGGCTTATGGCTGGTGTCCCCGGCGTGACCGGCTGCGGGAGGGCCTCCCACGTCCACCGCACATTCAAGCCCACCCCTGCGGTCCCTTTCCCGGGGGCGGGAGGGGCAGGGGCCCCGGCACCTCTGTACGGTGCGAGTGCAGTGGAGCTTGCAGGGCTTGGGTGTCCCAGAAAAACGGGAAAGAAATGTTGACCTGAACGCTGTCGTTTGCAGAGAGTTCTTTGGGCAAGGCTGGATGAAGCTGGAGAAGAACGAAAGGACTCCTTACATCATGAAGAACACAAAACACTTTAACGACGTAAGTGCAGCCACGGCGGGGGCCGGGGGCCGGGGGCCGGGCAGAGGCGCGGCAGTGCGGCCAGCCTGCCCCCGGCCTCAGCCAGGGACTGGGGCGTACGAGCTTTGTCTGCGCCCGCCCCTGCTCCGCGGGCGGCAGTGCCTTGGGGACCGTTGCGGGTGGGGCATCTCCCGGTGCAGTTGCTCCTGCTCAGGCTGCTGCAGCGCAGGGAAATATTTTTTAAAAATGCTGTGAGGTGGAGGGCGCGTAGCCGTTGTCCAAAGTCCTCCTAACACACGGGCTGGGACTGGCGTCTCCCCAAAGGTCAGTAACTTGATAGCGTCGGAGATCCTCCGGAACGAAGAGATCAACGCGCGGGTGAGCGCCATCGAGAAGTGGGTGGCGGTGGCGGACATCTGCAGGTGCCTGCACAACTACAACGCGGTGCTGGAGATCACCTCCTCCCTCAACCGCAGTGCCATCTTCCGCCTGAAGAAAACCTGGCTGAAGGTCTCCAAGCAGGTGGGGCGCGGGGCTGACCCTCTTCTGGGAGGCAGGGGCGGGTCTGCTGGGCTGAGCGTGGCGGCGTCGGGGTGACGTAAGACACCTGCACCGAAAACCAGTTAGAAAGTGGAGTAGGGTTTTTATCAGCCTCTCCCGGGAGGGAGGTGGCGTGCAGGCAGCCCAGACCCTGCGCTGCCGTTGGGTTTATTCGTCCTGCGGGTCAGATGTGCAGCTGAAGAAACCTTTGCTAAAGAGTCGTTGTTGCTGTATGCACACACGCGGACACGTCTTTAAACTTGTTTCCTGGGCCTCAGACCCGTTACGGATGAGCAAAATTAATTCATGTGTTGAGTTACTTGGTACAAAAATAGCTCCTACCTGCGTGGTGCAGAGCCTGAGGGAGTCCAGGGGCTGCCGAGCCAGAACCGCTGCGTGGGCTCCCCCAAATCTGAAACACTGTCTTTTTTCCTGCAAAGTGATAAACCTGTAAATTAAAACAGGCACCGGTGAAGGTGGGAGGCAGGGGAAGGAAACAAGTGCATAGCCTGGCTTTATTATGTGTTGCAGGAACTTTGCTTTCCAGTGCTTTCTCAGCTCCTCTGGATGCCCCCAGGAGCCCGGCCAGGGCAGAATTTATAGCTGCGAAAGCGTCGAGCAGCCGGACGGGGAGCGACGTGCCTCGGCGGCTGCTGCGGGCCGGGCGGGATGGGAGCGACCCTGCAGCTCCGCAGGCGTCGCCCCCCGGCCGCAGGGGGGGTTCTTCCAGGGCCTTCTCCCGGTGACGCTTTGGGTCTCTTGCAGACGAAGGCTCTGATCGATAAGCTGCAAAAGCTGGTGTCATCGGAGGGCAGGTTCAAGAACCTGAGGGAGGCGTTGAAAAAGTGAGTGCGCGACTGCGGCTGTGAGTGAACCTGCGGCTGCTGCTGCGAGGGGGCTGCTGACGGCCGGGCCAGGGCCCCCGCCGTGCTGGGGGACCTGCGTCCCACCCCAGCTACCGCCCTGCGCGCCGGGGCTTGGCTCCCAACATCATCTCGGAGCCCACGCTAATGTGCGTCTTGTTCAGCAGGCACAGGGGCTCGTACAGCGATCCCGAGCGACACGCTGCTCCTTTGAGCGGTGGTGCGGGGAGGTGTCAATAAAAGGGGCTGCAAAGGGGGAAATCGTTGCCAGGCACCCGGAGGCTTCCCCCCAGCCCTACAGACTCTTGGCTTAAACCCCAAGCGTACCATGTTTAGCTACTGTTTCCCACCAGCCCGTGCGCGTCACTCGGCGCAGGCCTCCCCGGCGGCACACCGGGGCGGCTCCCAAGGGAGAGCCCTGCAGAGCGGAGAGCTGGCGGTGCCGCAGAGCAGCCAGCCCCGCAGCCAGCGCCCGGGTTCCCCAAACCGTCGTTACTCGGCGTTCGCTTGGTCCCGCGGCCGGGGAGCCCGGTGTTGTGGGTGTGTGGGGAGCAGGGTGCTGAGCTGCCCCGGAGCCGGTGCGTCCCCGCGGGCTTGTGCCTCGCCGTGCGCGGCAGACACCCGCGGGCTGTGTCCCCTCAGCAGCGCACGGCGATCCTCCTCGCGCAACGGGGCTGGCTGCGGGGTGAAGGTGGGGGACGAGCCCAGCGCCTGCTCTGCCCTCGGCTCTGGCAGGGCGCTGCGGGGCCGAGGCCAGCGGGCGAAGCTTCGACAGCTCTTTCCAGCCCTCTGCCGAAGCTGCCCCCGGCTCACCTCCTGCAGCCCGCAGCTTCGTGCGGGGCACGGCCGGAGCTCGTGCTTGTCCTGCCCTGCCTGCGGGGACCGTGGCTGCAGGGCATGGCCCAGGGGAGAGGCTTCCTTCCAGGGTTTCTGTATGTTGGAGAGAATCCTTCAAATTCTGCTAACTGTGGAGTCTGACCCTCCTCCCCGCTCCAAAGCCCCAGAGTAAGGCAGTTTTCTTTCTTACTTGTTTCTGGTTTGTTCCTGAAGTTGTGATCCTCCATGCGTCCCCTACCTGGGAATGTACCTGACTGACCTGGCGTTCATCGAGGAGGGGACCCCGAATTACACCGAGGACGGCCTGGTGAACTTCTCCAAAATGAGGATGGTGAGTCCCCCAGCCGCGCTGCGGTGGGCATGCGCGGGCCGGGTTGGAGCGATGCGGCTCGGTGTGGTGACACTGGCCTGGTCTGCACCCAGCCGGTGCAGTCCCTGCAGCCGGCCGTCGTCCGCATGGCACCAGGCAGCCGCGCCCCCCGCGTGCACATGCAGCCGCGCCGGGCTGTGCCCGCGCGAGGGCTGTGTCTGGCAGAAACAGAAAGGCCCTTTGCATCGTGCTGTGGTTGAAAGTGCGGGCAGAGCGCACTCCGCTGGTTTCCGTTGCCCTCCCAGGTGCTGGATGAGGTGCCGGCGGTGATGACTGTGCTGTAAACAGCTTCTGTGTTTTATCTCCGGACAGATTTCACACATCATAAGAGAGATCCGCCAGTTCCAGCAAACCTCCTACAAGATTGAGCACCAGGCTAAGGTACGGCTTTGTCCCGAGAGCCACGCGCTCCCTCTCCTCTCTTCTCCCACTCCAACTGCAGCAACTCAGCAGACTTCAGTTTCTGGTAGCTCCTTCAGTGAAGATACGATGTTCCTGTAAGAGATTTAACACAGAAAACAGAATCAGTGCAGGTGTGGAGGCTTGTGTCAGGCGAGGTGTAACAGAGGGGGACAGGCACGGGAGATGTGTAGTGACCTCCTTGCTCCTCTCAGCCCACATGTGCCCTGCCCATAAAGAGCACATCGCCTGTGCAGTATTGCTGGCAGAGCAAAAGGACGTGGCTTCCTGCCATCCGAGCCTTGGCTAGAAGTCAGTGCTGTCCCTGTCCGTCCCTAGCTTTGCTGCCATTTCTTCCCAGCAGGCAGGACTGCTGCTTCACTCTGGCTCTTTCTGCAAGCCGCCGCGATCACACAGGGGCAGCTGCCTGGCATGGTCTTGCTGAGCTGGGGCTGGCGCGTGGCCGCGGCTGTGGCCGGGCAGTGCGGCCAGGGAGCTGCCTGGAAGGGCTTCCCGGGAGTGGGTGGGTGCTGGGGATGGAGCCATCCTCCGCCACGAGCTGCTTTTGGGCAAACGTTGGCCGAGGCAGAGACAGAGACCTGTGTGCTGCGAGAGCGTGTGTGGGTCTTGCTGCGGAGGGGGTCTTGCTGTGGAGGGGGTCTTGTTGTGGAGGTCCCCGTCCCTGCAGGAGAGCAGCTCCAGGACTTGAACTCAGCTGGAGCTCGCGTTTTACCTGGGGGTGAAATGAGAAACTGCCCCTTTCCCCATCCAGGGCCCCTTCCGTGGGAATGAGTAGCAAGTGTCGGCGGTTCCTGGGACTCCCTTGCCCTTTGCTGCCCGGCTGCTGCAGCAGCAGTGTGTCTGGTGCCTCTGCGCTGGGAGTGGTG
The DNA here is from genome assembly GCF_964289735.1 of Phaethon aethereus. Taxonomy (NCBI): domain Eukaryota; kingdom Metazoa; phylum Chordata; class Aves; order Phaethontiformes; family Phaethontidae; genus Phaethon; species Phaethon aethereus. Next base: position 611,619 of record NC_138588.1, read on the forward strand.
CCTGGTTCTTGCTGGAGGCTGTCAGCAGCAGTGCAGGGAGGGGGGGTGGCTGCAGCGGCTGCAGCAGGCTCCCCCGTGCCTCCCCAAGGATGCTGCAGTGGAGGCTTTGCTCTAGACGGCAGCTACGTGCGGATGGAACGGGCAGGGCGGGCGGCGTGGTGGGTGGCCAGAGGGCTGCCGGGGCTGCTCTGTGTGTTTATAAAAGGTATGCACTGCTCCTTGCGCAGCCAGGACACGCTGCGGAGGCTGTGCCGCCCTCGATGCCCCCCTTTCCCTGCAGCAGGCTTTGCACGGAGCAGGGCCAGACTCTGCGTCCCCCCTGGGCCCCCACGGGCCGCTCCCAGCAGCCTGCATGCAGCTGAGTTACCCCGGCACCGGCAGAGCCCGTCCTGCTCTGAAGGCAAGGAGAAATAGCTATTCTGGAGCAGCACCCCTGTCCCCAGGCTGGGGGTGCAAGCTAGGAGAAGAGCGTGTCCTGCTGCCCCCGCAGCCCCCGCAGCCTGGTACTGGGTGGCCTCTGTCCTGTGGTAGCACCCACATGTGTGATGAGATGAAAGGTCTCAGCAGCCCTCGCACTTCCTCTTGCTGCAGCACCGCAGAGCTACCCAGGAACTGGGCTGGTTGCTGTGGGGGTTTCGGCTGCCTCCAGCACTGCTGTTCTCCAGAAACAGCCAACTCTCCTGAAGCAGTGCTGCTGCCCTGCAGGCATCTGCCAAACCTGCCCGGTGTCACGGCTGCTGTGATGTTGGCGATAGGGCCGGGCCAAACAGCCCTCCGATGACACCAGTTTCTGTGTGCCATGGCAAGAGCAGCCCCAGTCCCTCTGGACCACGACCCCTGGCCGTGCTGGCAGAGGTTGGAGAGCCATGGGCTCTGATTTTAGCCTCTGCAGCGCCGGGCAGCCCCAGCCCTGCCCTCTGCACTACCAGTACCTGCCCAGAGCTGGGCTCATGCCGCAACCTTTTCCCATCCGGGCACACCAGGTAACCCCTGTCTCCTCCCGGCCTCTCCCGCTCAGGAAGCAGATCAGTGTCTGTGAAGCAGCCCACCGCCCCGGGAAACCTGGCCGAAAACGGCCAATGCCAAGTGCAGCAGGGAAGGGTAGTGCAGGTGGTGCTGTGCGTGGCTCTGCATTGCCCTGTCTCCTTGTGGAGGTGCGACACGGCCGCACACAACCCCCGGACGCTCTTGTGGGTGATGGGTAAAGCCCCGTCCCTGCTGCTGGCTGCTCCTCGTGCCGGCTGGCTCCGAACCCCAGGCGCAGCGCCTTGCCCTGGCACAGGCTGGGCCCTCTTCGGCATCAGCTGTGCATGCCACGCAGCTAACGAGGCCAAAAAGTAATTTGGGAAAAATCTTCTAGGAACTGCCAGCAGATTTTCTGCTAGCACCGGAGCAGATGTCCTGCCCTCTCCGCAGCGTTCCTGCAGCAAGAACGTTGTTCCCCACTTACACGGTGCCTTAATTGTCCGGATTTTGTGTTCTCAACAGGGGTGAACTTTGTGGCTGATAAAATAGTACCAGAGAGGAAAACTAAGCAAGAAAAACAGAAGAGCAGCTGAGGACTGGGCAAGACTTTGCAGTCTGGGGATGAGATAAGCTCTTGCAATGCCTGTGTCGGTTGTCAGGAACTGAAGGCACTTCTCTGTGACATGGTTACTGCTCGGGCCATTATCACTTCCTAATTTCGGCATTTATCCTCGGCTGCAGCAGAGGTGAGTCCTACCCGTTAACAGTTTGGCTGTCGTTTTTCCAGGTGACGCAGTACCTGCTGGACCAGTCATTTGTGATGGATGAAGAAACCCTTTATGAAGCTTCTCTGCGAATAGAGCCCAAACTGCCTTCTTGAGCCCGGAGCAGTGGCCGGCGGCCGCTCGTGTACACTCGCTATACCATACTGTATATACCTGTTTGTTTCTGCTGGGCACCCTGGAGTGACTTCCACGTATGTGCTTCTCCAAGCAAACCACCCCCCTCGTTCTTAGGCCGCAGTAGACCTCGCGTAGGATTTCCCGCATCGTTTAAGGTTTCTCGCATCGACACTTTGCTGGAGTCCCAGTTTATTTTCAATGATGTTACTTCTGTCATTTGTTCCTCTGGAGGGGGCTGGCGGGTGGGCGAGCCCCTGTGTTCCCGTGGGGCGCTCGGACGGCACGGGGCGGCTCTTGCTCTGGCAGTACCGGCAGGAACACCCCTGGGCAAACTCTGTAAGGCGGAGGAAGAGAACACGTTAAAGCTCATTCCTCCGCGCGAAGCTGCCCTCTCTCTGTGTGCCGCTGGCCGGGCGCCGGGGGCCCCGCGGCCGCCGCCACAGCCCCTCCTAAGTCGGGAAGATGGAAACGTCCCTTTGAGTCTCCTCGCTGCATACGGCTCATGACAAGCTTCTGTTGATATGCTATAGATCCGTATACCTTGTGACCACTATGAGTAACATGATGTAGAGTTAGAAAAAGATGACCGAGTGTTTTTATTACATATACTGTAATCCTGTCTAACCACCTTCTAGCAGGAATATAGTAATGTAGTGCTTATTCTGTGAATATTACCATGTATTTTTTACATTGTACAGTATATAAACACAGTTTAACTTTACAGTGGCAGGCATGCTCCACTCTAACAACCAGAACACTTTTGCTGTAAGCAATACCTCGTGGTATGAGAATTCTCTTTCAAGCCCTAAAACTATTTCAACTTACAGCTTGTTTGGAAAAATATTTCCATTTTTTTGTAAAAATATATGTTTCCTGATTACCTCTTGCTAATAAATCTATTCTATCTCAGGGTGAACCGCGACTTCTGATGTTTTTATGGGCGGGTAAACCCGCAGACAGGCCCCGCTTCCCCGTGGGGAGAGACCGCCCCGGGGCGGGGCCGCCCCGCCCCCCGCCCCGCCCCCCGCCCCGCCCCCCGCCCCGCCCCCCGGCGGAGGCTCTGCCCGGCTCGGTGCGGTGCGGCTCGGCTCGGCTCGGCTCGGTTCCGTTCGGCGCCGCTCGGACATGGGCTGGGCCGCGCTGCTGGCTGTGGCCGCGCTCCTGGTGCCCGCCGCCGCCTGGGCGCCCTCCGCCGAAGGTAAAGGGCACCCGGAGGGGAGGGGGTGGCTCGGCTCGGCGCGGCGCGCCGCCCGGGCGCTCTGCGGGCCGGGGCCCGCGGCTGGGCCGGGGCGGCGGCGGGGCACCGAGCGGGGGGAGCCGCTGAGGCCTCCCCGCTCTCTCCCGCAGAGGAGCTGCAGTTCAAGGCCTGGATGCTGCAGGTAAAGCGCCGGCGCCGCGGGGTGGGGGGGCCGGGGCGCGGGGCCGGGGCCCCTCGCGAGCGGCGCGGCCGCGGTGCGCGGGTGATGCGCTCTGCCCCCGCAGAACAACCGGCGGTACGGCCCCGGCGAGTACCCCCGCAGGCTGCGCATCTTCCTGGGCAACAAGAGGCGGATCGAGGAGCACAACGCCGGCAACCACAGCTTCCAGAGTAGGAGCCGCGTCCCCGGCGCACCCCGCTCTTGCTTAGAGCACAGAGCGGAGCTGGGTGCGCGAAGCGTCCCCGTCTCCTCCTCTTCTAGTGGGCCTGAACCAGTTTTCAGATCTGACCTTCGCCGAATTTAAAAAACTCTACCTGTGGAGAGAGCCCCAGGTAAATCACGGGAGGTGCCGTGGGCGGGGAGGAGCGGGTCCGGCGGGACGGCGGACCCCAAGATATGGGCGTCACATCTGTGCCGCGCTGTACCCGCATGTGAGTCGGCACCCTGTCGCTGTGCTGCCTGAAGTCCCCTTTGCCAAGTGCAGTGTCCTGTTCTGCTGCAGCCTGAGTAACAGCGAGGTGACCCCCCCCCCCCAATCCCCAGCCCCGGGACTTTCAGCTGCCTCTGCCTCCAGGCCCTGGCTCTAGCTGAGCTGTCACTTCTGCTTTCAGCTTTCACGGCTGATCTGTATTTTTACGGGTAGACTGAAGGCCCAATCCGGCCGTTTGGGGAGCTGGTGGCTCCCTGAGCTGCTCAGGCCCCGCTGCGGGGTGCGGGTTGGCAGGGCTCCCTGGGGCTGGCCCAGGTCCCCCCGGCTGCAGCGGCTGGCAGCAGTGGGCCGGGGCTGCACCCACTGTGTAGCAGTCACTGTCCCCCAGCACGGAGGCTTGCCGCAGCCCTCCTGCCTCACTTGCAGAACTGCTCGGCCACGAAGGGGAACTTCCTGAGCAGCTCTGGGCCGTATCCTGAGTCCATCGACTGGAGGAAGAAGGGAAATTACGTGACACCCGTGAAGAACCAGGTGAGGAGCGTGTCGCATCAGTGACGCACCAAGAGCGGGCCGGCACAGGGGCTGACCGCTGCAGGCAGGGCACCGTGCCAGGAGGAGGAGAGCTGGGGTGTGCGTGCCCACAGGGAAACAGGCTCCCCCGGGAGCCCCTCCATGGCTGGGGCAGGGGGAGGCCGTGGGCCCTTGGGCAGGGGATGAGTGGAATGCAAAGCCCGGCTGCCAGCAGGGAGTGCAAGCGCTCACTGTGCTCCTGGCTGCCCTTCTGCCCCGGCGTGCTGGGGAGGCCAGTGACCCTGTGGCACATTATGGAGCAGTCCCCCTCCGGTTCCTAATGCAGGGCCCCTGCGGGAGCTGCTGGACCTTTTCCACCACGGGGTGTTTGGAGTCTGCTATTGCTATTGCGACGGGAAAGCTCCTCTCTCTGGTAAGAGATTTTCCTTTCCTGTGCACTGTCAGCAAGTCCTGCCTCCGGCTCTCTGCCGGGGCTGCCGGCGAGGCCAGGCTGCTCCTGTCTGGGACAGCCACTGGCTGCTTGTTCCAAGGCTGGCTGTACATCACTGCGTGCGGCTGCAGCAGGCACCCTCGCCTGCAGACCCCTTGCACAAGCTCCTCACAAGCCATGCAGAGCTTGCTGGGGGAGGCGCAGTGTGGCGTGGCCGGGAGCTCTCTGTGCCCGAGGACATGCCTGTCGCCATCCCCTCTTGGGGTCCGAGTGTCCCGCTGCCCTGGGCTTGGGCAGGGCCCTTCTCGGAGCAAGACGAAACCGGAGGGGCCGGAGGCTGGTGGGTCTCTGTCGTGGGAGCTGGTGAGGTTAGCTAGAGCTGTGTCTGGTGCTGCCAGTCGGCAGGAGCTCCTTGCTGCAAGCAGCACATTGTGAGAGTGTTTATTTTTAAACTCCCAGAGGATTTGTATTCTCAAAGAACCAGAAAGACGGTAGCCACTTACATGACTTATTGGAATAACTGAGGGTTGGGTGTAAGTGTTAAAAATAAGCTTGACCTTTGAAAGAGATCTCAGCCAGTGCTCCCGTGAGTGGGACAGTGTCCCAGCAGGCATGGGGAGGAATGCCTCTTGAAGCCGGAGCATCCTGGGCTGCCAGCTCCATGTCTTCCTTGTCCTGCTTCTTGGGATGTAGAGCCGTGCAGCCAGGTGAACAGCCAGCCGCAGGGGTAACGCCAGCGCGCTTTGGTTGCCTGCTGCGCGGGTTGCGTTCTGTCTCACTTAATTCCAAATGCGGGTATTGAGTATGTGCTGACTCAGAAAACTTTTCTGTAGGCGGAACAACAGTTAGTTGATTGCGCCCAGGCTTTTAACAACCATGGCTGCAGTGGGTAAGTAATAAAGAACGGAAATAAGAGTATCTTATGTTCTATGGTTGACAGCCTTCCTGAAGATCTAGTGTCGGGACCCTTCCAGATCTTGTCAGGATCCTTCTAGATCTTGAAAAGGGTTTTGATTCCCCTTGGCTGAGCCGTGCCAGGGAAACCAGTTTTGGGTTTGGTTTGGTTTTGTTGCTTATTTTAATTTTGCCCTCCCTAGAGGTTAGAATGTTTCACTAAATCTCCAGCATTTCCTAACCTCTGTTGTTCTTCTTGTTTATTAGTTTTTATTCTGATACTTGTTTTGTTACAACGTCTTCTGATATCGCAGTCACGGGTGCTACGGAGCTAGGCTTTAACACGCGCAGGGAAAAGAAGGGGAGTTTTATCTGTCGCTCTGCTCATGGGTCACGCACATCTCATGGCGCTTTAAGGAACCCACAGAAACCTCTGCTTCCCCTTTGGTAAATTCCTACTGGCATTGCTAGAGAAGGCAGAAAATAAAGCTTTCTGAAATCTTATGCTTTCTGTAGGGTAAGTGGTCCCTGAGGAGTGTTCAGAGAGCTGAGCAATACCACTCTGGCTGCTTTTTATTTTCCTCGTGACTCTTCCTTAGTCCTCTCCTTGTGAGCACGCCCTGATCACGCTCCCCTTTTCTTGCCTCTGTGAGACATGCTTCCCGGAGCTGGCCAGGGAAGGAAGCAGCTGCTTGCTGGAGATGTGGGTCCCTTGTCCTCCCCCGTGCGGTGTAGCTGGGGACCTTGGCCAGGCACAGAAAAACACCTTTCAGTGCGTGAGGCTGCAGAGCTGAGCTGGCACGGCTGGTGCTGTGTGGGTGAAGTGGCCTCGCGCCTTCAGGGCTCCTGTGTTGGCATTGTCCCCTGAGGATTAGGCACCCCTGAGAACGAGGTCTTCCCATGCCTGTGTAGGACCATGCCAAACAGCGTGATGGGCTAGGCCAGGAGTCCCAGACAGGGAGATACTGCAGGAACAGACTGGTGTTTATGCCTTTAGAGGTCTGGGATACATGCTGTCCTTCCCTTTCCCCCCACTTTGTGGGAACAGTCTGTAGGACTGCAGGGGAAGACTGATGGCTTTGCTCTGCAGAAGCTGCAACGTTACCATCCTAATTAATCTGCATTCTGGCTATGTTGTCTTGCAGGGGCCTGCCAAGCCAAGCCTTCGAATACATATTGTATAACAAAGGGCTCATGGGGGAGGACACCTACCCGTACCGGGCCGAGGTATTTCCAGCGCAGCTCAGGCGCGTTTCTGCAGTGGCAGAGCAGGGTCCAGAGCAGGCTCTAACACCGGTTCCTTTCTGTCTGCACAGAATGGCACGTGCAAGTTCCAGCCAGAGAAGGCTATTGCGTTTGTCAAAGATGTTATCAATATCACGCAGGTAAGGCCGCGAGGGTTGTGTTTCCAAACTTCGAGGGCTGTGCCAAGCCTGACCCAGAAGGTGCTCGGGTTCCCCGAGGTGTGCTGGGCTCTGCAGTGCAAGCTGCAGCCTGTTTGCTCTTTGGAGTGGAGCGAGCCGCTGGCGGGCACACTCCTCCTCTCCTGCACACCGCTGACGCCCTTTTCTGAAGGTGGCACCAATGAAGTGCCGTAGCCAAATACAGGCACTAGGTCTCTGCCTGCTTTCCACAGTGGGTGCACCTCCAGGCCATAGGAAAGTAGAAAAGAGAAGGCTCTGGAGAGACCTTATTGCAGCCTTCCAGTACTTAAAGGGGGCTGATAAGAAAGATGGGCACAGACTTTTTAGAAGGGCCTGTAGCAATAGGACAAGGGGTAACGGTTTTAAACTAAAGGAGGGTGGATTCCCAGTAGACATAAGCAAGAAGTCTTTCACCATGAGGGTGGTGAAACCCTGGCCCAGGTTGCCCAGAGAGATGGTCGATGCCCCATCCCTGGACACATCCCAGGTCAGGCTGGACGGGGCTCTGAGCACCCTGATCTAGTTGAAGATGTCCCTGCTCACTGCAGAGGGGTTGGACTAGATGGCCTTGAAAGGTCCCTTCCAACCCAAAGATTCTATGATTCTGTGAATATCTTGGTTCTTATCTCTCAATGCAGGCAGCACTTGTTTCCTTGCCTGCAAGCAGAAAGCCAGGGTTAGCCATCCCCACTGTGCTCTGACTGCTGGTCTGGGCATCTTGTCTGGTCCAAGTGTAATCAGGAGATAAATGACCCTGGGATCCTCTTCTTGCAGTATGACGAGGATGGCATGGTAGAAGCTGTGGGGAAGCACAATCCGGTGAGCTTTGCATTTGAGGTGACGGGTAACTTCATGCACTACAGGAAAGGAGTCTATTCAAAGTGAGTATTTCTGAACCTGGGAGGTGAGGGTGAGGGGACGGTGTAGGGCTGCAATCACTCGCATCCCCATTTCTCCTGCTTTGCGGCACTGGACACAGGGACACTGGACTGCATTCTTGCTTTTTCTTTTAAACAGAAAATAGCAAACATAAGTAAACTGAGCCTTGATGGCCTGATTTCCCAGGGGGGTGAGAGCGCAGCACAGGAAAGAGGGAACAGTGTGCTTGCAGCCAGTTTACTGCTAGGCACCAGTCCAAGCTGAAGACCAGACTGTGTTTGGAATGAAACTCGGCAAGTCAGTGAGCTCGGGAGATCCTCCTGCAGCCCTGCCACAGAGCTGGGGGAAGCCTGTCCCAGTGCTGATGTGTGTGTGAGGGTGTCTGCACTGTGGATGCTGGCAGGGACAGCCCAGATGAACACGTCTGGTTTAATCAGTGTAAGCCCTAACCAAAGTAAGTTTTCTGTGGGGCTCAGGTGGCTCTTCCAGTGCTAGACCACAGAGGAGTGGTGGTGAGCAGTGTAGCTGCCTTCACGCTGCCCGACACTTGAGCTGGTACATTTGCAGGTTGCGTTATTAAGGTACCTGCATTGCTGTTCTCTGCAGGGCAGGCAGGTCCCTGAGCACCTCGTGCCAATCCCTCTCTGCAGCTGGATGTTGTCAGAAAAGTAGCAGAGATGAAAAATAAGTTTGAGACATAAGTAACCTAGCAGGAGAAGGTCTGAAGTGTTGTGTCAGCTCTGTAGCCAAGGCAAAAAGATACTTAAAAGGATGATTATTATATTTTGGAAAGTCTATGGAAGCTAACTGTGGCACGATAGGTTTCTATTTCCTATTTCAAGAAATGGGAAAAGTGCATGTTTGGAGAGAACAAGAAAAACACTTTGGAGTAATGAATCCTCAGTCATGTAGAAATGCAGGGAAAATTAAACTAAGAGTCTAAGCATGAGTGATTTGCCCCAGGGAGCAGCATGGGAAAGAGTAAGCAGCGTGGCAAATTTGAGTGGCTTTGCTGTTGCAATAAAGACAGTAATCTCAAAGTCAACTGCCAGCAACAGGCAGATGTAAGATGTGAAAGCAGGTGGATGGTCAAGATACTTTGTAATAAAATTCCACTTTGCGGAACATGCCAAGTAAAGTGATCTCGTAGATTTATAGTCTCAGGTAGATCTAAAGTCAGAGTGTATGGAGTAATTGATGCTCCAGTGGTTTCAGCTATGCTCCCCAGACCAACTATTACCAGATTCAAGAAAAGTAAATCTGTTGTGGGGATTATTGATCTTTCAGTTAATCTGCAATTTGAAAATGTTTAAAAATACGTGCTGTAGAGATGGGAGCTTGTACTGTGTGTTGTCTTGTTTTACATCACAGGCAGCAACTTTCATCAGGTGCAATTTAAAAGCTGGAAAATCAGAGAAAACACAAAGAAACGTGTATTTAGACTGAGGAACTTGCCATTTGCTTTGCAAAATGCGGAACAGGACCCCTGAACTTTGGGGCAGAACAAACCACTACTGGGATGCACTAAGAGCTCCTGGTTTTCATTGGAAAAGTTCCTTTGCTCAGTTTTTTCATTGTAGCTCACTCTTGTGTGACAATGTTGATGTTAATTCTGAACAAAAGGCCAGACCAGGTGCTCAGATCAAAGGTCAATGTAGCCTATTGCCCTGACTTCAGATACGGCCAGTAATAACTTCCGAGTGAGAAAACGGAGCAGCTTCCCTCCCTGCTCTCCACAACTGGAAGTTCAGGGTATCCATTAGTTCTTTTTGTAGTTGGAGCACAATCAAGAATGCTGGTTAATCCATGATTAATTACAGGCTGGCTTTTCACGTAAAAAATCTGTATTATTTTTCCTTTTCTTTGCAGCCCACGATGTGAGCACACTCCTGACAAGGTGAACCATGCAGTCCTCGCTGTGGGGTATGGAGAAGAGAATGGGACTCCTTACTGGATTGTGAAGAACTCCTGGGGCCCGCTGTGGGGCATGGATGGGTAAGGAGGTCCCAATGCTACCAGACCCACCATGGTCTCCCTGTTCCTGGTAAAATGACAGTCATGGGCATGGGATTCCACCCACCCTCATCAGCCCCCAGGTCGCCCTTATGCTCTCAGGCTGAAATTTCGCAGCTGTTTCATACTCTGGGAAGAGGCAGGGGAAATCATCCTAGCCTCGGCAGTGAAGGAGACATGGCTCTACAGACCAGTCCTGGGGTGATCAGTTTGAGCAGATCCCGAGATCAGTAGACCTGCCGTTGTCAGCAGGGGCTCGGCCAGTGCGTGCAGAGCCGCCATACCGCTGGTTTGCCTGGTGCCAGGAGAGCACTGTGCCTCTTCCGTGGTTACACGGCCAGAGAAGAACAGGTTGTGCTGGGAGTGAGTTTTCACTCCAGCCCCACAAGCATTCCCTGCTGCAAGTGAAATTTTTAAGAGTCAGGAGCTAACTCTGCTAGTTTGTGATGTAAGGGGGCCAGGGAATAGCATTGCCTGGCTAACTGCTGGTGGTAATGGCTCTGTCACAGGTGTTTGCTCTTTGCACGGGCATGAGAAAGGAGCTGGCACATACTAAGAGCAGTGGCCTTACACCAGTTATCTGTTGTGCTGACTCTGCCGGAGTAGGGAACACTCATTCATACACATTTCTTTCTCTTTTTAGGTACTTCCTTATTGAACGTGGCAAGAATATGTGTGGTCTTGCTGCTTGTGCATCTTACCCGGTTCCTCAGGTGTAGGAGGAGAGCGCAGGCTGGGGAAAGTGGGCATAGGAAAAGGAACAACTAATTGCATATGAATTTCTAAATGCTACAATCAAGAAAGTGGGAACAAGATGAAATAACAGGCTGCTGATCTGCTGAAAGTTGTTATCTGCGGGCGGGTTCCTCAGCTTGCACATAGCTTCTTGCAGTAGGTCTTCCTGCTCGTGCCTCCTGTCCCCAGCCAAAAGCAAGCGTGCTCCTGCATCGAGAGCCAGACTCCCACCTTCTCCTCCCGGCTGCGGTGCGCTTGCGGCGTGCCTAGCTCGCCCCGTCCGAGCCAAGGCCCCACGCCTCTGCTGGGGTGTCAGCAATGGGCATGGGTGCTGCCTGGACGGTGGAAATGCCACACAGTTACCTGATTTTAAGATGCTGCCCCAACAAAACTCACCCTTTCCTCAGGTGACCGTGTCCCAATCAACAGATGTGACTTCTAGGGACTTTTTAATTTTCTTTGAAGGAGATTTTTCTTTTCTCTAGTGAAAGATGAGTGCTGTGATTTCTAAGTCTTATCTGTTCATGTTAAATTTTTTTAGTATCTTTTGTATTAAAAATCAGGGTATTTTAATGCAGAAGAAGTAATAGAGAAGAAAGGTATGATTTTCTTTCGCGAATCAGTGAAGCAAGCAGGAAGCTTGTGGCTCATAGCTTATAAACATGCGGCGTGCGAGAAGGCCGTGTGGCAGTAGGGAGCACTTCTGTTGCGTGTGATTTCACACCAAACTCGGCCACTGACTGAATAAAGATGACTTGTCACGGGTGTGGTGGTGTGCTCTCCGCGGCCCTGTGCGTTACCGGCATGGTCACCGGTGGGAGATGCGGCGGATCCCCTGGGGGGGGGGGGTGGTGTCTGACGGGGGCACCGTCCTCCTGACACGGCTGCTGCGAGCGACGGGGCCGCAGAGCGTTTAAGCGCTTCCCGCGGTTACGCCACTTGCTTTTATAATCGGCGATAGAGCGCCTGGGGCAGGGCCGCGGTGCCCGGGGGCTGGCAGCCGCCGCGCTCCGCCTCGGCGGCCCGCCCTGCGGGGGACGTCACCGCCGCCATTTTTGAAGAGGGGCGGGGCGGAGGCCCGCCCTCCCCGTCGACGCGCCGTGGCCCCGCTTCCGTTCCCGGCGCGTCCATCCAATGGTGTGGGGCAGGCCGTGTTTTGGCGCCGAATGCGAAGTGGGCGCGCGGCGGCGGCGGGGAGCGGGCGGCGAGCAGGTGGGGAGCGCGCGCTAAGCGTAGCCCCGCGGCGCGGAGAGCGTCCCCCTGCCGGCGGGGCTGCCCCTCCCCTCCCCTCCGTCCCGTCATGGCGGCCGTGCCGCAGAACAACCTGCGGGAGCAGCTGCAGCTCTACTCGGCCCGCGGCGCCCTCAGCAAGCCGCCCCCGCCGCGGCACCGGCCAGCGTGAGTACCGCGGGGTCCCGGCGGGCGGCGGTGGCAGCGAGCTTCTGGGGAGCGGGAGGCGTCCGGGCGCTAACGAGGGGCTCGTCTCCTTCCAGGGGCTTTACCTTCAAGAAGACCTCCCCGGCCGGCGCCTTGCCCAGGGAGCCTCGGGGCCTCGCTGCCGCCGCTGCGTTAAGGGACAAGGACGTTAACACCTCCCTGGCTGCGCTCGCCTCCTCCCTCCCTGCCTCCAAGGACAAGAAAACACAAATCCAGGACTTCTTTCCAGCGGTGTCCGGTGCACGGGGCCTCGAGCCGGCCTGTGCGAGCCCGGCGCTTGCCAGGCCTCGGGAGGCGTCAAGAGGCCCCGCGGCCTCGGGAAACAGGAGCGTGGCCGAGGGGCTGCGCGGTGCTCCCGCCCGGCAGGCCGGGCCCGGTCCTGCCGCTGGCCCTGTCGTTACTGTAGGAGATGAGTGGGACGACATTGACGACTTTGATTTGTCAGGAATTGAAAAGAAGTATTGGAGAGTGCCAGTCCTCTCCCCCAAAGGGCAGCAGGCCGCTGGCAAGGCTTCCCAGAGGTCAAACCCTCGCCTGGACGAGCCGCCCGGGACCGCGGGTGACGTCACGGGGCCTCGCAGCCACGACGCTTCGGAGCACAGGGCGGCCTCTCCAGAGGCTGAGCAACGACCCTTGTCGCAGCAATCTCTGATTTGCCTTGAGGATTTGGCTCCCTGCAGCGGTAACAAGGCTGTGGGTGAGGGCCTTTGGGAGGATTTATCTGCTGACGTGATTTTGGATGATGACAGGGAAGAGGCTCACCCAGGTAATGATTTGTTTTAAAGTACCAGTGAGCTAGAAAAAAAATATGTTCGCGTTTGCACGCCAAGGGTGTGATTTTCAGAAATCGGAGCGATCTACATGCTCGTATCTGACAATCAGTCGTATGTGGATTTTATTTCGGTAACCGCAGCTTGTGAAGGTGCAGGGCTGTAAATACTGGAGCACTGTCTCTGTGGCAGAAGTAGCAGCTGGTTGCGTGGCAGTACTGGAGTTGCAAGACTTCCCATATGGCATTCCAGAAATGAAGAGCAACAATCCCTAGGGATGTTGCAGAAAGCAAAGCGCTTTTAAAATTCATACAAAAGATACATAAAATCATCTTATGTGTAAATGTATTGATGAGAAACATTAAAACAGAAAAAGAGATCTCTTGTGATTTAAATAAACACAAAACAAAAAAAACCTCCAACCCTCGATTATGACCAAGAAGTTCATGACCATCAGAGTGCTTCCTTGGCAGCTCTGGGTTCCTCTTGGCTTCTCTGTTTTATGTGCCTTACCTGTTATGTTTTTAAACTTTTGTTCTTTATTTGTGAAATTAATATGTTTATGTAACTGAATGGTATTGAGCACTGTTCTCTGATGCTGCCATTAAACTAAATGGTGAAAGGATTTGTGAATGTATTTTTCTTCTTAAGAATATTTTTTTATTCTCTTTCTGTGATAGGGATTTTAATATATTAATGATATTGGCCTTTCTTAATAGGATTTGTCTTATAAGGCATTGTCTTATAAGGCATTATACATGTAAATTTATCTTCTAATTCCACTATAAGGACTATGCTAGTTGATGAGTCTACACTCTTTTTAAGCTATCATTTAATATAACAATAGTTTTTTATAAAATATCTTGTAGGAAAATATACCTCAAGTTTTTTTCTTCTGACAGAGAAAGGCAAGCTATATATCTTTTCCACTTAAAAGAAGGTTTGTGGGGTTTTTGTCCATTTGTTTTTAATGGGGGAGGAAAAAGGAGCAGTAATTTTTTTTTTTTGTGTCCGTTTAAAGTCAGAAACTGTATTAAGCAAGTGTTCTGAATTCTGGCTAATAATCTTCTCCCTCTGTTCAGTTGCATTTTTGTTTAGACTAGAAGGAGTTTCCAGTGTTACCCAACAATATTAATATATTTCTCTTTCAGCTGCTAATGGTAAAAGTGGCGAGAGCCAGAAGCCAAGCAGCGATGAGAAGAACAGCCCCCCAGAACCGGATGAGGTTGACATTGAGTTGTTCGCAGGCACTGAGCTTGAAGAGGATGATTACTTGGATATCGTTCCACCCTCCCCTGAAGAAGAGCTGCCTTCCTTCTCACCTTCTGTAAAAAGCATTAGGTAAAACAAAGTCCACTGATAAAACTCTCTTTCTTTAGGATGATTTTAGAAAGTACCAAAAAAGACATGAAACTAGTGCTTGTTAAGAAGTTGCAGATTGAGTTGTTTGTGTCTTGGCAGGTTAGTGGTTGACAGCTGCTATTAATGTCTTATGAAATACTTTTTGTTTTATGGCCAATGTTTAAAGTGGCTTTTGCTTGAGAAAAAGCAGAGTTATTTTTCCTTTTGTAGTGGGAGGAAAAAACCAATATTGAAACAAGTCTGTACATGTTGGCACATAGGATGAGTTACAGACTGCTCAGCTACTTGTGTTTTAACTGGGTTTTCAGAAATTTTCAGAAATCTTTTGCACACATCTTAGATGCTGTTATTTTAAAAGATAACCTTCTCCTATGAAAATGCATTGATTTACAGTTATCTGTATTTTAATGACTTTTTGTTTTAATGTTAGTAATATTTTCAAAGAATCTCCTACCGGTGGAAGATCCACAGCTAGCTGCATTGAGTCCAAGTCTGGGAAGGTTGCCATAAGGCAGCCTGTTGCTGATGGTGATCCTAGTCTGGAGGATGCAGGTACATAAAACATTTTGAAATTTTATGTCTTGGATTTTGGGGATGGTTTGCAATTTCTTGTTCTGCGTATCCCATGTAATCTGAGAGCATTAACAGTGACCGATGGGGACAAGGAAGCAGGGAACCGAGTCTCGTACGGGGTTTTCAGATGTCGTGTATACATTGTGTAGACTCAGGGGCGTTGTCCGATCCTGATTCCAGGTTTCTCAGTACCAGTTTTTCTCAGTACCATGTTTCTGAGTTTCACTTGCAGAAGGGAAAGTTACCAAGTATAGGTGTGACACAACCTGATTTTAAGGCTGCAGGCCTTTCTTCTGAACGTATATAAAAATGTAGCTTATGGTGCTGTTCTACAGTGTCATTTAAAATTTAAAAATGCCCAGAGCAGTATGTTTATATTTTAAGAATGCAGTTCTGAAAATTAATTTAGTCAAGCTCCATCTTGTCATACTTTAGTGTACCTATAGCAAACTTCTGGTCAATTTGGGCCATTAGCTTGTTGCAAGAGGCCCCTTCTGACCACCAGGTAAATCGGAGTTCAGCAGGTGTAGCAGAGGCCAGAACTTAGTCCAAGGGATCACGCCCCCGGTCAAGGTCCCGTGCAGTTCATTGGCAAAATCCGGATGGTTTACTCATGTAAACTTCAGTGTTTTTTGGAAGTAAGTTTGAAAGAACTGTGGCAAGGTTTGGAAAATATATAGAGGTGGATAATTAAAAGGCAAGGGCAAAAATATGTAAGCTAGCTGAGTTTGTGCATGCAGAAACAGTTTCTTTATGCAAATGGACTTTCAAAAAATATATTGAAAGTAAATTATTTACCCTGACTTATTACAATTTACTGTCTTTTGGGAGAGTGGTATCATCTTGTTATATAGTCTAATAAAAGCTAGTATTACTGTATGCTAAAATACACTCCATCTAACAGATAAGGGCTTGCATTTGGAACAGCAGCTCTACGGTGTCATGGATGATATCTGTAAGCTGGTAGATGCCATTCCGCTTCACGAGCTTAAGTCTCTGTCATGTGCGAAAGAACTTCTCCAGCAGAGAGATCTCAGGTATGCTTTTGCAAGCAGTGTGCCGTGTTTCCACGCTCTGTGTGAAGCGGCCTCATGCCTGCAGGTGTCTCCATTGCACTGAAAAGATGGTACAGAAGGCTTTTTCAAAAGCTTAAAATTACTGACAAAATGAAGAAAAAAAGTTTAAAAAACCTGCCGAAAGTATTTACAATCCCAGTGTTCTGCCTGAAGAAAGGCTCAGTTCCACATTCAGCCTGAGGCACAGGTAGTCCTGTACCTTTTCTCTGGAAGGTGACTAGCACCAGATGCTTCCAAAGCAGCAGGGTGATGTGATACAACATCACACTGCCAGGTGTCATCCTGAGTTCTTGTAACCGCATGCATTCATTTAATGTTCTCTCTCTGAGACTCGCTATCACTGACTACGGTGATTATGACTTCTCCTACTATCTATGTACCAGTCATGTACTGCATGTAGTATGTACTACAGCCTGCTGCTTTATTTCTGTGTAATCTGATGATGCAGTATGTAGACAAAGTATTGCAGTTTGGGATTTTGTTTTGTTTTTTTTTTACTGGAGTGGGACTATGTGCTTTTTCTGAACACTTAGTAAAACTAATTTACTGTATTTCCTCTTATTACTGTAGTCAGTCATGGTCTTTAGAAGGGACATAAAAACATTATTTAGTTCAAGCATATGTTTACTTTTTTAACTTCAGGTTTGTGCCTCTAAGGTTTTTTGGGGTTTTTTTAATGCTCTACCTTGCCTGGATCAGTTCCTTGCTATGAGGAATTCTTTTATTTTAATGTTTGCAGTGAAGATGTAGTAATTTTGTAATTATTTTGTTCAACTGAGTTCTGGTATTATTCTCTCTTTCCTAGATTAGTTTGAAATATATTTAAAATACAGTGATACAATGTAACCACCATATGTTAATATTTTCAATAGGAGAGAGACAAAACTGTTTAACGTATGTTGTAGAACTTGATAAATCACTTCTTGTGACTAAATCATGACTTTTTTTCCTTCTTCCTTCCCTTGCCATATATCCCAGGAGAAAATTAGTAGCTAATTCTGTCACTTTGAACAAAAGTAGCATAAACACCACCTTCCCTAGAAACTGGAAGGCCTGTGTGGAGCAGGGCCCTTGTGTGTGTCCGGGTACTGCTCTGTGTTCTGGTCTGAACTGGAGCTTCAGTTCTGACAGAAACTCACCAAAATCCACAAACCTCCCATCTATGCTTTCTGGGACTGTTAATTCAAGAAATTTTTCTACCAAAAAAAATCAAACCTTGGATACCTCTTATGCTTCAAAGCAAAGTATTGAGGACATCACCTGCCCAGAAACTACAGCACTGTCTTCTTCCAAAGTAAATGGCAAAGATGGAGTTTCCCTCAGCCTCTGTTCTGAGATGTCCTTCGACAGCAGCTGGTGTGAAAAACCAGGGGTGAGAAACGGTGAAAACCATCATCTGCTGGAGAGGCCTCTTACAAGCACGGGTCTGAAAGGTCAGAGCAAAGCTCCTACTGGCATTCCTGCAGAAGACAGTTTAGGTATAAATGATACAGACTTTGACCTTGATCACTTTGATATTGATGATTTTGATGAGGGCTGGGAGAATTCAGTGAATGTTTCAGCACCTGAAACGCCATCTATGCCGTTGTGTCAGCCCGTCAGGGAAGGGCCACCTGCCAAATCGCTCTTGTCAAAGATAATGTCCAGAGCCAAAGGATCTGCTGTCGTATCAAATCCTGCTGCTCCGAAATCAAGCTTCTTGATGGCAACAAAGAACTGTTCAGGTAAATTATGCTCATTAGGATTACTGTCTTTCCCTCTTTAAATTTTTATTTACTTATTTTTAAACCTGAGGCCAAGTAACTTACTGTAGATTACATCAATGCCTTTTATTTCTGTGGAAATTTCTTTTGTTTTCTCTTTGCAAAGTCATCTTCTGGTTTTTATCCTCCAAGTGATGCCAAACTTCTTGAATATTTATTTGCCATGCAGGTTGCAGGCTGCTGTGAAGATGAAGCTGCTAAAATTGGAAACTAGAATGTTTCTGTGTTTTAATTAAATAATTACTCTGTGGTTGTACAGCTTTGAATCAACAACAGTTTTAGCTGTTGATGCAAAATGCTCAATAATGGGCAGCTGTTGCAGCAAACCTAATCCCCCTGGGGCACGAGGGTGGGTCAGTATTATTTGTGGTTACTGTAGGAACGGGTTGGTAAAGGGGGAGGTGAAGATGTTAACCCGTTTCATCAGCGTCTCCGTCGCTGATTCGGCTAGCACCTGCTGCGAGGTACCCATGGAGCGGGAGCCTCTTCCTAGTTGTGACAGAGGTGAAGTTTGTCAGTGTAAGACTAGGCATTTCATGCAGTCGTGGGTAAGAAGCTTGTTTCCAGAGACTTGCATATAATCAAAATTCACACTTTAGCCGCTCTTAAATTCTAGATGAATGCCATTTTTTTTTTTTTAAGTAAGTCATGATTTGAGTTTAAAAGGTTTAAAGGGTTGAAGTGGTGGCTAAGCCGCCTGTTACAGTGAAGCAGTTTAATGTTGCAAGAGGGATAGCGCAACTTGGTATTGTAACTTACTGTAAGTACATTTTCTTTGTCTGCTAGATCCGTCAGTTAATAACCCTGCACTAGAACGTTTCAGGGGTATGAAGTTTTCCCATTCTGAAGAAATGATGAATATATTTCACAAAAAGTTTGGTTTGCACTATTTTCGGACGAATCAGCTGGAGGCCATCAATGCTGCTCTTCTGGGTGAAGATTGTTTCGTCTTAATGCCCACTGGTATGTATCTCCAAACGCCATGCAGCTGCAGGCTTTTGAGGTCTGGCACACCCTTGAGAAATAAAGACCTGAAGCTCCTTTTGCAAGGCCCGTGACACACTTTTCTCTGCCGTCGTGGAGGTGGCAATAAGTTGTGCTGCTTGAATTCTGTGGCTCCAGGATTTCTGGAATATTGTATGCACTGTGGTATTTTGAACAAGGTGATTGCACTTCTGCCTTCCATAATATTTCACACGATCACTCTTCCTTCTCCTCCAGGTATCACGTTAGAGGCAGTAGTTGGTAAAAGTTTATTGTTTATGAAAGTGCTGTAAAATGGGAAGTAAGAAATAAGTCTCCCCTCTTCTGCTCCTTCGCCACGCTGTCTCCCTTTCCTCTTGATATCTGACATTTGTTGTGCTCCGTTTAACCATTACAGGTGGTGGTAAAAGCTTGTGCTACCAGTTACCAGCGTGTGTCTCTGCTGGAGTCACTATTGTTATCTCTCCACTGAGGTCACTGATAATAGATCAAGTTCAGAAACTGAAGACTTTAGATGTAAGTTCAAACAGCTTTATTCAGTTAAACTGCAGATAAGTGAATTAGAAATCTGAAATTTTACAGCAAATCTTATGTGTCTCAAATATAAACTGCACAAATTGATTAGATGGAAACTGTTAAAAGGCACACAAAGTTGTCTAGGAAGAACTAAATTAGATGAACTAGAATATCTTGGCAGTCTAACTGCTAAATGTATTGATGCTCATGTACATTTGCTATTGGAACTTAGCTTTCAAGTACAGATGCCCGATTCTTAGATTCTGAGAGTCGTGTTTAGACACCTCAATGGGAGCGGCCTAGCTCTGCAGCAGAAATAAGCACTAACAATTTCGGAGCTAGAAGGGTTCTGGAGATGGTATGCATTTCTAGAAAAGTAATAGGCAGAGAAAAGAAATGCAAATGCAGATGATGTGTGTTCCTAAGGCTGACCACTTACAAGCTGCTTTTGCCGAAGTGAAGCGTCTTTTTCATTCTTAGTGTAGTATTGAGAGATCAGGGAAACAAAGGTGGATAACACATTTTTAGGGCAAAAATACAGAGATGTTTTGGGATATGAGACCGAAGGGACTATGATGCAGGGTTTTGAAGGTCAGACAAATCCTTCTCTCATCAAGTATGGTTTTGATAGTCTAACTAGACAGGGCCCTCAGATGGTTGTCCACCAGTTAGTGACTACTGCACAACGCTACGCTTTGGCCACACTCTTCGCTCTTTCTGGCGTTGTGGGCTGCCGTGGCTGTAAAAGTCAAGTAAAGTGGCTCTGTGACTCCTGGGGATTTGTAGCTGCAGAAGGTATTTCCTCTGCAGAGCTGCAGCTGTCTCTCGTGAGAGGAAGAGGAGGCAAGCAGGCAGAATTGGCTCTGTTGGTGTGACCTATTCTTACATTGTTTTTGTCCTTAGGATCTAGGTCCTTTGTTACTATTTAGCATGAATAGTAAATGATACTTTCAAATTTAATATTAAATTGCTGCTCCAAGTTGTATTCAATCTCTCCTTGTGCAATGTTGTTCTATGTTTGTGGGCACTGTTATTGAGGGCATTATCATGTTTTTGTGCTGCTTGGAAATTTTGTTTCTTATTTTAAGATCTCTGTTTTCTGAATTCATTCTCAAACTTACAGTGTATCGCATCTATTTACTGGAAAGAGAGTCCAAAGAAAGCAGACATCCCCTAAAGTCAGCTATTGGTCTGCTGGTAGAATTGGGAGCAGAAGAATAGAATTTGGCTTATAGTCTTTTGGTTTTATCATTAGAAAAATTCTGTGATTTCCACAGTACGGTGGGTGTTCAAATACTATCTATAATTACATGAAGAAGCATTGAAAATGCTATGTTTGTTGAGGATAGTAAATGCATATACTTTTTTATCTGGTAGTCCTACATCTAGTTATAAACATCTCTGGCGGTTCTTCTGTTTTGTGCGTATTAAAACTGCATATATTTTTTTAACATAGATTGCTGCAACATACCTGACTGGTGATAGAACAGATGCTGACGCTTCAAAAATATATATGCAATTGTCAAAAAAAGATCCTGTAATAAAGCTTCTGTATGTTACACCTGAGAAGGTTTGTATTTAATTTGAATTGTAAAATCACAGAGGCAACAAGAGGAGGATTACTGTGAAGTATTAAAGGGGAAACACTGAACTTAGGGTAGGCTTCTTAGCAAAAAAAATTGCTAAACATTTTTTAGATAATTCAGTAAGACTGTACAGATATAACTAATTTCAATCAATAATTAACGAAGAATGAGAACTGACTATGTCTATACAATCTAAATTGTTAAAACAAAACCCCCATGCCCATCCATTTCACTACACCTTACTAAATATTGGTGGCTAATGCTGTCAAGTAGCTATTAGAATCTAAACTACTATGAATAGATAATACAGGAAAAAATATGTAACTGTCAAGGTAATACATGATTGTCAAAAGATTGCCTTGTACTTAATTATATGCTGCCTTTAAAAATCATGTTATTCTACAAGAGCTTTAGAAGAGCGGACTGTTTAGTGTGCTGATTACGTTTCTTTCTTCAGCACTGCTTCATGACATAAGTCATTTCAATTTACTCAGATTGTAGGACCTCTGGATAGATGATCCTAGAACCTTCCAGTAATCCCACACCAGCTGCTTCGTTGTCAGTTAAAATGAAGCTGATTGCCATCCTCTTTATGCCTTCAAGCTATACTTGTGCAGTCAAGATTAACTTTGCTGTACAGAACAATTGTTTGTGTATTCATAGTCAGGTAGGGTGACACTTTGCTCTGTTAGTTTGCTTTCTAATGCCACTGGTGGATGTTTACCTAGGTTTGTGCAAGCAGCCGACTGATGTCAGCCCTGGAAAATCTCTACAACAGGCAGCTCCTAGCACGTTTTGTCATTGATGAGGCCCACTGTGTCAGCCAGGTAAAAACCTTGATTTGTTTTTCGAAATGGCAAAAGACTTAGTTGGAGCATCTTACTCAGTTACACTTAAATTTTGTTTTTAAACTAGTGGGGTCATGATTTTCGACAAGACTACAAACGACTGAACATGCTCCGCAAGAAGTTTCACTCTGTTCCTATGATGGCTCTTACTGCCACTGCTAACCCCAGAGTACAGAAGGACATTCAGAATCAGCTTGAGATGCTAAAACCACAAGTGTAAGTTGCTCAGCAGTTTCCTGAAACAATTTGTGCTGCAGAAATTTTGAGTGGAAAACTTAGTAAAGTAAGAAAAGCATTACAGGTCCATCTGAAATACTTATACAGTTGTATCTGATTAAATGAGAACATATGCATGGAATTTAATATGAGTTATATGCAAAATATTGAAGTAAGAAGACAAAAACTTGCCAAACTCTTCCTTGCATGATTAAGGAAGCTGTTTAATAGAAAATAACATAATGACACTTTCTATGTTGCTGACAAAATGTGCAAGTTGTATTTTAGGATGCTTTTTATGAGACTGCTGGAAAACTGCAAAAGCTGGAAGTGTTTTATAATTAGCATTGGCAGTAACATAGACAATGAGGTACCACGGGGCCTGGATTGTGTTGTAGTGTTTTCATTGTACACAATGGAAAACTAAAGCATTCTGTTTTGTTGAATTTCTTATTTTAGAAATGTATTTTAGGGTAGAAGGAGGGAGGTGACGCTATATTTTGCAAATTTGATCAGTCAAATGTGGATGCTAGTATTCAAAAGGAAAACGAAGGCGAGGCAAATCGCTGTATGTGGTTGGTTTATGGGCATTTCTTCCTTCCACATAGTGGCATGTAGCTTTGGTTTTCTCACAGCCACAGGAGAAATGCAGGAATTTTAGACCCAAAGGATGAGTGATGTGAATCTCTGTGGGCATAGTGGAACAATAATTCCTTTGTAGATAATGCAGAACAAGTAGTGGTTAGTTGAATTTGGGACATTCCAGTCAATACCTAGCTTGTTGAAAGGATTATTGCACCCATAAAGCTGATGAGCAGCCATGAACTGTCATGTTTTAGGTTTACAATGAGCTTCAACAGGCATAACTTGAAATACGATGTATTGCCCAAGAAGCCAAAGAAGGTGGCAATGGATTGCTTGGAATGGATTAAAAAATATCATCCACGTGAGTACTGAGTGGTATAGTGTGCTCGCGTGCATTTTTATGAACTACTTTTTAAGGTAGGAAAAGCTTTTATTATAATGCTGTAAAAATGCCAAACTTGTGCCTTTTTGTAAGTGACTAATATATTTACAAGAAAAAACAAGTTGGAGGCAAAAATTATATTACTGGTAATGGCAGTCAGATTTATGGGCTTCCTAAACTTAAGGGTTCAAGTTAAGATGGAAAAGTAAATTATGGTAATGCTCTTGAGTAATCTTTTTGGATGTTGCCAGGCCTTTTAGCATCATGTCTTCAGAGTTTTATAAAGGTCATCTAATACCCATACTGTTTTAATTGTTTAATTCTGTTGGTCTGCTTATCTGTGGTTCCACTTCAAGATATCTTCAGAGATTCCTGTCTCTCTAGGCTCACTTTGGGAGTCCTGCAGCTCCTGCTGCTGGAAGCTGACTGCACCAAGCTCCCTTCATAGCTTCTCTAGTGCTGTAACCTAGTATGTTATTGACTAACCTCTCTAGCGTTTGATTTATGTAGTTCTTTATTCATGTATTTTAAATCCTAAGATTGTACAACACTGAGCAGGAAAACTTCTTGATTCCACCTTACCAAAAAAACCAGGAAATGGAGTGGTGTTAATAAAATTACTTTTCTTTATTATTAAGCAGTTATTACATTACACTTACCAACCTCTCCCTACTGGAATAAATGTATTTGCTTGACAGGTATGGCTGTTAAGCAAGTGAAAGGGAACAGAGCTGTTTTGTAGCACAAATCATTTTTTATATATTTGCAGATGACTCTGGAATAATTTATTGCCTTTCACGTCACGAATGTGACACAACAGCAGCTGTTCTGCAGAAGGAAGGTCTTGCTGCACTTGCCTATCATGCTGGCCTCCCTGACTCCAACAGAGATCTGGTACAAAAGAAGTGGATTAATCAAGAAGGATGCCAGGTAAAAGAAAAGCAACTGTGGGGAAAAAAGTGAATAGAATTTAGAGGACTTTCATCCCTCTTGGCCTAGTAAATGAAAGCGGAGTTGTGTAACATTATTGCCAAATCGGATGCAGTATTAAATAACTGATCTGAACAGATCTGCCAAAACACATTAGCCATCTTTTTATTGAGAGTTTTACAAATCAAAGACTGCAGCACTGCACCAAGGTATGATACTCCAGGAGGAAGGAACTGAGCAGTACAAGGCTTCTGAAACAGTTCTAGGCATGCTGCTGAATTGTATATTGAGACTCAGATTTGGAGTTTTCCCTTTGTCTGGAATAGCTGTCCTGAAATGAAAGGTGGTTTTGCTGTTTTGTACTCGTCTTGCAGTGTTACAAGTGAAATTCTAGGTTCTGCACAGTTTCATAATCCTGACTGCCTGTCTATTTTCAGTGCAGAGTGCTGCATGAATAACTCTATGTAACAAATTATTATTTCCTTCCCAGGTTATATGTGCAACAATTGCCTTCGGAATGGGAATTGATAAACCTGATGTACGCTATGTTATCCATGCTTCTCTTCCTAAGTCTATAGAAGGTTACTATCAAGAATCTGGCAGAGCTGGACGAGATGGTGAAATGTCTCACTGTCTGCTCTTCTACAGCTATAGTGATGTAACCAGACTTAGAAGGCTAATACTGAGTGAGTTCTCATGTTTGTAACTTAATGGAGGCAATATTAAAGTCGTCACATAGTCACTGGTCTCTGTTGCATTTAGACTGTGTTATTTTTTCATTTTGAAGTGCTGTATGTAGTGTGGTATTGCAAAGATGGGAGAACTGTGCATCTTTACCTGAACGGTTTTCTGTAATGAAAGATTTTTGTCACTTGTACTTAATTTTAGTCAAAAACCTTTTGCTTCATACATATCCATCTCTTGATTCTTGTCATTCTAGTCTTATTTCCCTTCTCCATTCTTTAAAACTTCAGAGGTAAAATCTGTCTAGGTTATTGCTGTACTAACCTACTCATCTTTCTTTAAGCAAAAAAGAATATTGCATTTTGTCTATCTGATAATATATGAAAATGCAGAGGCACAGATTTAACAAATACAATTTAATTTATTGCATTCCAGTGGAGAAAGATGGAAACAGTCACACAAGACAGACCCACTTCAACAACCTGTACAGTATGGTTCATTACTGTGAGAATGTAGTTGATTGCCGGAGAATTCAGCTTTTGGCCTACTTTGGGGAAACTAACTTTAATCCCACCTTCTGTAAAGATCACCCAGAAGTAATTTGTGATAACTGCAGTAGAAAGAAGGTAAAAATCATAGCCCTTATTTATCGTGGTGTTAAAACTGATTTTGCATTTAGGTGCATTAGAAAGTGGTTACGTAACATTCAGGAAAGCAAATGGAGAAAACGAATAAGATGTCTTATATTTTTGTGACACTAGATGCTTCAAATTATTTCCAGGGTTTAACATAGATTAGAATTACACATACTATCCATGGACTTACGATGCTCCTATTTCTGTCAGAGGAAAACTAGTGAGGTGTAAGGATGTTCCTTAGTGTTGATTTTTTTTTTTTTTTTTTTGCTACAGCTCTTATAGGAGATAGGAGCTAATGTAAGATCCACTGGAATGGCTATGGGGAAATCCCATCAACTGCGTACTCTGAAGTTTTCAAGGCAGCTTTGTGCCACAAGAGTAGTGCGAGTGCCACGTTAGGAGGTGTACACTGCTTGAGGTGGCCCAAGGATTAGGGCTTGCTCATCAAGGATTGCAGCAAACTTGTCAGCAGCATGAACAGGACTAGAAGAGAAGATAGCTGTTGAAGCAGACAGGGAAGGGTTACTGGTCTCTATAAACCAGATGCGTTTTATACCTGATGGTATTGCTTCTCAGTCCTGTGTTTGAAGCATTACCTTACATGGCTGTGATTGTAACAAAAATTGACTAGAAAAATGCATATTCAGTCCACTCTTCTCAATTTAACGTGTATTGGAAGTGTAAGTTCTAGTGTATGGCAGCAGAATAATTATTGGAATGTTTTCTGAGCAATTTACCTTGATTAACCAGTATTCACACAGCAATCTTGCAGCTCATTCTATAGAATTAACACAACAGAGATTATATACAAGCAGTTGGTATGTATTAGTACATTTTTCAGAGCATTATCAAATCCATAATTCCTGTGACTATATTGTATCACTGTAGGTGTGCTAACTAGAAAATCACTATTTCTCTGTTTGGAACAAAATTAATTCATGACTGGAAAAAAAACCTCAATAATGAAAAACAAGGTTGTCAGTAACAACTTGCATTAGGACAGAACTACATAACATTGCTTCTTAATCAAGTCTATTTTAATAGGATTACAAATCAAGAAATGTAACAGATGAAGTGAAGAGCATCATAAGATTTGTACGAGAGCATTGTGGACAAATGGGACGAATAAATGCAAAGAGAAATACAGGTTCTGGAAGATACACGTTGAATATGATGGTAGACATTTTCTTAGGTAAGTACTGTTCTCTGGAAACAAGACCTAAATAGACTTGGTGCATAAATTCCTGACTAAGTATCAGGAGGTCTGAGTAAATACCAGCAGTGGTTTAAAAGAAGATATATTTTTGCAAAATGATTCTTCCCAGGAATCTCTTGGTGGTAAATGATCCAAAATAAATGAGAGTAAAGCTTTAATCCGTTTCAGGTTGCTATAGTGATAATATTAGTTTTCTGGTGGTGCTTGGAGTGTCTGGTGCTTAAATGCATGGATTTTTTATGTGCGTAGACTATGGGATACCCTTGGGAATCATCCACAGGTCTGTAACTACGTACGTATGTAGGCTTTCTAATCGCAGGCTAATCCTGTGATTTCTGTTGCACAGGTACAAAGAGTGCGAAGATTCAGTCCGGAATATTTGGGAAGGGAGCTGCCTACTCAAGGCATAATGTTGAAAGACTGTTCAGAAAACTGGTCTTGGACAAGATTCTGGATGAAGACTTGTATATCACAGCTAATGACCAAGCAGTAGCATATGTAATTCTAGGAGAGAAAGCTCAGGCTGTGCTAGATGGCTCACTACAGGTGTGTAACAATTAATTGGTTTTTATTCTCTAATGTATTGTTTTAAGGTACGTGCTACAGTCTTTTTGTAGCATATACCCCAGGATCGTTTAAAAATAGTTTGCCGTCCAGCTGAAGTACAGGAGCTAATCTTTAGCAGATGCAGGGAATGGAATCAAAGAAGCCTAATTTCTAGTACTGTATTCTAATGATAATGTTGTGAGGCAAAAGGTGAGTTGGAAAGGACCGGAGAGGATTAAATCTTTCTCTTGTCCCCCCATGCATCTGATTCCAGCTTAACAAGAAAGAAAAGTTATGACCAACACAGAAAAAGCTAGCTAAGGAAAAAAGAAGGAACAGTGCTACCTTCTCCTGCATTTTCTGCTCTATTTTTTTCCAGTCACTGGTGAGCTCTGATGGAAAATGCACTTCAAGAAGGTCATGGAACCAGTCCCAGAATTGCCTGAGGCGATGTCTCCTCTGCATTAGTGCTGTCTTTGGTGAAGAGAAGAGCCAGCAGCATTAGACCTAGTGACCTCTGTTTAAAGCTAGCTGTAAATTGGTTTCTCAGGACTTTTTCCCTGTGTTGTGTATAGTCTGCTAGTTCTTAGTAGAAGAAACCTGGGGGTGGTTGAGTAGCCTATAAAAAAAAAAAAAACAAACAAAACACAACACACCAAAGAAAACCACACACAAACAAACATTTAAGAAGTGTATACTGGGTAAATAGCTATTTTTGGTCCATCAAAGGATACTTTTGGTTTCCTTCACTGTTTTCCTGTATTATCAGTCAATCTTCTAATGATGGCTCCGCAGTAGCTCCCCTGACAGAATTTATTGATTGGCTTATTTTAACAGGTGGAGTTTCATGAAACGGAAAGTGCCAGTGCCATCAGAAAGCAAAGGGCTTCCGTGGCAAAAATGTCACAGCGGGAAGAGATGGTTAAAAAGTGCCTTGGGGAACTTACAGACACATGCAAAACACTTGGGAAAGTCTTTGATGTGCATTACTTCAATATTTTCAGTACTTCAACTCTAAAGAAAATAGCAGGTAACGTCAGTTTTTCATTACTTGGAACCCCTGTCGGCAGTAGACTGCATGTGCAATTGTAGCCTTTTCTGACAGAAATAATCTATGGTTTCTGACATTTAGCGAGAACAGGTTTAAGTACATGTAACAAAGTGAGTCCTGTGGGAGTAGCTGACACAGCAGATTCCTTGGAACTGCAGTTTATGCTGTAGCAGTCCTGCTGGGTAGGCACAAGAGCCACCCAAGTAATCATACAGCAAAGCAAACTTTGAAGCATTTTCAGAGAAAACTTTTGGACTAGTTTTCATGTGAACCAACTAGAAGCAAATCTGCTAGAATAAAGGCTTACTTCCTTAAGGACTTAATGTGTAGAGTGGCACTAAAAGGAATTAATTTCCTCCAGAATACTCTACCATGATCTCTCTTTAAAAAAAGTTTGTCTGTTAGACATGTCTAATTGGCACTTTGTTACATTACAGAAACCTTGTCATCTGATGTGGAGGTTTTACTGCAGATTGATGGTGTCACAGAAGACAAACTGGAAAAATATGGTGCAGAAATAATTAAAGTGATGGATAAGTACTCGGAATGGACCATAGCAGGTTTAGTATACCTTGTACCTAAATGTGTACTTTCCTCTTTAGTACCCTTCTTTCCTCCTCTATCAGAAGTTTCACTCAAAAGTTACCTTGTTTTAAATACAAATAACTAATTCTTGCAAAACTGCAAGGTAATAATTACAAAAAGGGAGCAATTGCACACTTTCAGAACAAAGATCTTTGCTATCTTCTCACTAGTTAAATTCAGTGTATCTGAAAGGCTTAAAAAAGGAAAACGAGAACTAAACAAACTGCTCTGTTTGTAACCTATTAGTTATTGAGATATATGTAATATGCTTAGTTATAATAATTCTGACCATAAGTTTAAAGGTCTTGCATCTCCTGCATATTTTTACACCTGCATCTACTATGTATGGGGTAACATTGTAGCTTGGCAGATAATCAATAACTACTACCTTTTATTTTTCATAGTGATTGCGGTCAGCAAGTTCAGGTCTTCACTGACTAGCCCTTGCTCAAATGCAAAGAACTTTCAAAGCTAAGTGTAAAAAACAAAAAAACAAACAAACAAAAAAACCCACCAAAACCAAACAAAACAACAACAACAAAAAAAACACCAAACCAAAAAACCCCCAAAACCAACCAACCAAAAAACCCAAAACTATCAGGTCAGAATGGTAGTATTTTAGAATGCCTTTGCACAGCTCTAACCTTATATATGTAGTTCAGCTCAGTGGAGAACTGAGTCCTGAAGCTAGTAAATCTGGTAACTTCATGTGAGCATTGCATGTAGTGTATGTTATAATTAGAATATTTAATACAGCTTGGCTATCAGATTTGACATTGGGGCCTACAATTTTAAAGTGATTCATGCTTACTTTTAAGGAGCTTGTGCTTTCATACACTGCAATGTGAATAAATGCATGGCTACAAACCTGATTTAAGTATTTTATTCTACTGCCTGTGCAAAGAATTGTGTCCCTCTCGATCATGACTGATTGAGAAGGCACTCTCAGCTCTGAGCCTTTCAGTGTCTCCTGGTGCTGTTTTTTAAAAATAAGTGCCATTTTTGACTGTAATATTTATGGTATATTCCATAATTCTTTCCATCTGACATGGGAAAGAGAGTGTAAAGGCAGAAAGCCCAGTGTTACCAAAATAGTTTAGACAAGAAGCCAAGCTAGAGAAAATAGGACTGGCCAGTATTCTTTTCTGTAGATAACGTTAGGACAGAAGGCAGTTTTAGTTTACACCAACCTATGAAAGAGTTTTAGCTGAGCCTGGAGCATCACCAGGATGAAGGCAGTGCAAAGGATGACTTGAACAGCAAGGACAGAAGTTTTGGTCCAGTCAGTGTGTTCTGGCTGACAGTTCTGACTAGCCCAGGCAATGTCTTGATTTCAGTAGTTTAACTCACCATCTATCTGTAGAAGATGCTGCCTGCCAAAGCGTGGACACGGCTACAGGAAGCACCGGCACACCTGCGAGCGATGAAGAAACAGAAGATGTAGTTAGAACCTCAAGCTACTTTTGCAATAATGCAAACCAAAGAAAGAAAAGGAAAAGGCTGCCAAACTTCAGAGAATCAAAGAGGAAAAAAACAAGTAATGGTGGCAGCCAGCAGTTTTATCCCAAAGGGTATGTTGCTTGTGGTCATTTGTAACTTCTCTTTGTCCATAATAGCATCATGATGATCCCAGGACTGCACTGTTCTCCTACTGTGTTTTCATGAGTAAGTATGGACTTTAAGAATGGCATTAGAATTATCCAGGTACCTGGAAAAAGCAGCTCTACTTCAGCTTTCTAGCATTTTCTGTTTAAAAAGCTCCTGGTGAGGAAGGGTATTTAACAATTATCCTTTGTTTCTCACTCTTGACTGCCACAAGCTAAGTAGTGACGCTAAATTTCAGTGTGCTGACATAGCCATTATTACCAGGCTGACTGGATTCTGTGCTTGGAAACATAAAGATGGCTTGAAACTTCAAAGATTTGATGGAATATTTGAACTTCAGTTCCTAGTTCCTTGTGAGTTCAGAACTCATCCTTCCAATTGTACTGTACAAGGTAATGCCTGCATCAAGACCACAGCATTTGGATCCAGGAGTCTGGCTGGTCTTGAGCTTCTACAGCAGATGCACCACGAAACTATCACAGGGTGATGAAAGAGCCAGGCTGGGCCTCATCCTTTGAGTCGATGACCTTATTTTAGCAGTTCATGTAGTTATTAGTCTGGTAACTCAAGTAGTAGCAGTTTGTGCTGAAGGTCTGTGCTTCAAAACATGATAATTAATCAGTGCTGAAAGGGAATGAACGAAAAAGGAGAAATGGCTGAAGTTCTGCCCTCCCCAAACCCTCTTTAAAAAACGGGGTGGGGGGAATGACATTAGAAAACTTGAGCAGCAAGTTCTTCTCTGGGTTTAATAGTCATGCCTTTTCAATGTTTGCTGTGCTCATAGCTTCTCGTGCACAAAAAGGAAGTAAATTAAAGTTGCCAGTACAGTGGTACGGTCAGGTTACTTAATCGCTCAACCCAGAAATTTTACCTCGCTTGGTAGATGAGAACATGAGGTACACATGAGCAGTTATGCAAACAACCCACCCACATCTTGCATTTTTGAAATAATTCTTTGAATGGGGTTTTGTTCAGTCTATAAGTGTCATAGAAATTGCGTTATCTGTCAGCCGGGAGGAGTTCAGGCCATACGGAAGAGTAGCTCTAAATGGTACTAAGGTGCTCTCCAAAACATTCTGTAAAATCCCCACCTGAAGAGTCATCCCTGAATTTTAAAGACTGTTAGGTTTTGTTGGTATATTAACTACTTACATTTTACTGCTTTCATGTTGCATTCATCATCAAAGAGGAAATATGGTCTACCTTATTAAAACTCACTGCTTTCTGCCATTGTCTGTTCTTTCCAAGGATGCCTCCTTCTCCGCCTTGTTTTTCCTCATTCTGGTCTTTGTTTTTTGTAGCAAATAGCAGTTCCCAGCTTAGTAGGTTTTACTCACACCCTTTTCACCTTCCCGTCTACTAAAATATTAGTCATTAAATGCTGTTGACCCTGAAGTGTCACTTAATGTTGATATTCTAATTGGATTAATAGGAGTCACATTGGTTCAGCATTCTCTGTCCCTGTTGCAGCTGCCGCTTGCCCTAAGGCAAATGCCAGAGCAACAGCTACACTCGATTTACATTTCAAAGGTATTTTTGCAGCCATGTGTATTTGTATTTAAAAAAGAAAAAAAAATTAAAAATGAAAGGATAGTCTAGAAAACCTAATGATGGTGTATATGTAAGTACACCATGAGTGTAGGGAATGTGGCAAGTAAAGCAGATGTTTGATGTGTACCTTCTCTCTAAATTTTGCAGTGGTTACAGCAAGTACAGAAGGACTAAAAGGCTGCCTAGCTCAAAGGCTCCAGCTTCATCCAGTTCAGCATCATACAGTGTTAGTGCCACACAAGGAGCTGCTGGAAAGCTGGGGATTATGGCACCACCGAAACCCAAAAACAGACAGTTCCTTCAGCCTTCATACTCAATACTGTAACTAGGAAATTGTAAATACTGTACAAAAACAACCCCTGAAGATGTAATAGTTGTTTATTAAATTTTTGTTTCATTTGCTAAACAATCTGAGCCTTGTACATTTGTCGAGTACAAAACTCTCCTTAAATAAATGTTTTTAAACTCGTAAGTTTATTTGGACCTTTGTTTACAGCAGAAAGAAACAGAATCATGACCGGTTCTAGAAACCCTACTACCTCAGGGCTGCGCTTGAGGTCCCAGGGGAGAAGCGGTTGCTGGCGCTGTGCGTCCCAAAGCGGCGGTTGCCTCTGCTCTGCCTCGCTGCTTGCGCAAGCACGGCAGAGCCCCACGGCCGAGCTGCTCTTCTGTTCACCCGATGTATAAAATATAATTAACGTTTCTAAGTGGCAAACTTTATTCCCCTGGGGCTGGGGCACTTCCTGGGCCTGTCTTCCCCAGGCGTGCTTTTTGTTGTGTTGTGTTGTTGGTTTTTGTTTTTTTTTTTAACCCAAACTGTGATGTTGTTGTGACGCGGACCCCTCCGGGGCAGGCCTGGGCCCCCGGCGCCAGCCCCAGGTGGGCTCCGGGGTTCTGACGGGACCCCGGCGGCCCCGCGCCCGGCCGGGCGTCCCGGCGGCCCTGGCGGGAAGGCGCCGTGGGCGGGAGCCCGCCCGGGCCGCCCCTCGCCAGAGCGGGAAGCGGCCGCCCCGCCCCCGCGCCCGGCCCGCCATGGCGCTCTCGCAGGCCGCTACGCTGGAGCCCGAGGAGCCGTCGCCGCGCACCCGGCAACGGATGCAGGTCCGGGGCGGGGAGGGGGAGCCGCCGCCAGCGCGGCCCGCCTGGGGTGGCGGGGGAAGCGGCGCGGTGGGGAGAAGATGGCGGGCGGAGGGCGCCGGGGCTGTGAGGAGATGGGAGGATGGGGGGGCGGGGCTGGGAGGAGAGGGACTGGGGGAGTGAGCAGAGGGTCTGGGGGGCCCGGGGCAAGGAGGAGGGGGCTGGGGGGCCGGGGTTGGGAGGACGGGGGCCCGGGGCTGTGAGGAGAGGGGCCCGGGGCTGGTGGGGAGCGGGAAGGCGGGGCTCAGGGGGCTGCGGCCCGCGCTGCGGGCCCCCGCCGAGCCGCCGTTTCCCCCCAGGAGTCCACCCCGACGGGCAGCGCCGAGCCGCAGCTCGGCCCGGGGCAGGGCGCGCGGCGAGCGGGCGCGGCGCCGCAGCTGCGGGTGCTGCTCACGCCGCTGGCCGGCGCGGGCCGGCGGCTGCCCCAGAAGCGGCTGCTGGGCGCCTACGGCGGCGCGGAGCGCGCGGCGCCGGCCGGCAAGAGGCGCTGCCGGGAGCCCCCCCCCAGCCCGCCGGCACCGGCCCCCGCCGTGGCGCCCGCGGGCACCCCGGCTGGCACCGGCTGGGACGGCGTTTGGGACGCGGACAGCGACGGGAGCGACGGGGGAGACGCTCCTCTGGTGAGTGCCCGCAGGCCCGGCCCCGCGCTGCCTTCGCGGAGCAGCCGCGCCGCCAGCAGCTCTTTGCTCCTCGGCTGCAGCGAGGGCAAGATGGTTTTGCAGCTCTCAAGACGCACGTGCACCATGTTTGCAAAAGTAAAGCTTGACAGTATTTTTCCTATGTAATTTTTTTTTTTTCTTTTTAACCTCCCTGACTGGCAGTGTAAAAGTTCATTCTACCCTTTCAGAATGTCTGAGGGATGAAAAAATGCTCTTGCTATCAGTCAGGGTATATAAAACCCGGTAGCAAAGGCACCAGTGTGTTCTTGTGCTGTCAATAACCACCTTCCAGGCGTTTTTACGGATGGGTGCAGTCATAAGAAATGAAAGTGTTGTCAGTGTTCGTTTATATTTAAATCATCATTTCAACTTGTCAAGTCCACCTTCTCCTTTGCAAAAGATAAAAATTATCTAGGACTGCAAATTGTCTAGGACTGTAAATTCCATTTACATGCAATATCTGCTGTATTGCTCAAGTTTTCTTTATTGATTCACTTCAGTATTGTTTTTGTTCTAGCAAGATTTTGATGAACTGTCCCTTTTTTGTAGGATTAATGCTAGGAGTAAGTTTTGTAATGCAGGCTAGTGCCTACACAGAGAAGTTTTGGTATGGATATGGGATCACCCCAGTCTGTGTGGGGGTTTTTTGTTTGTTTCAAACATATCAAAGCACTTCTAAATCATGTAGACAATCACTGTAGAGACTCGCTTCCCAGAAGTCTGGGACATCTCTCGCATGCCACCTGACTGTACGATGAAGAGTAACTGGCTTTTCTTTTTGTAGGACGGATACTCACAGTTATCAGCTTACGAAAGGAAAAGACTAAAGAACATTACAGAAAATGCTAAATTCTTTGCTGCTTTAAAGCTGCATGAGGTTTGTATAGATTCTAAGTAGCATGAAAATGCGCTCTCTTCAAGTATAGTGTTAATTGTACTGTCATCCCTCTCATGAAATCCTTCCCGAACGGTGAGGGGTGTGTGAAGAAAGCCACAAAAACTTCCTGAGACATCAGGGCTGCCCTGGCTATGAAAAAAATTGGGGTTTATGCTGCTAGTTAGCTTTTTCCAAAGAGGGGAGGTCATTGGTTAAACTTCTTTTTTTTTTTTTTTTTTTTTTTTAAAAAAAAAAAGAGAAGAAAGCAGAACTCACTCATAGGTTCCGTACCAGCAGCATCCAGCCGTGCTGGTGTGTGCGGTCCCAGGGCTGCGGACCCGGCACCACCAGACAAGGGGACTTTTGGGTAAAATGGTCCCATGAGGGTGTTTGTGTGCGCGTTCTGGGCAGCATGAGTGCTGTACGTGCACCGACCTGCTGGGTTGTATAACGTCTGCTCCCAGCCCTTCCTGCACTGCATTCCCTGCCGAGGGCATTGAGCTCTTGCATTTTAGATGCTGCACGCGCGGGTCAGCTGGTTATCTAAGTGAAAGACCGCGGGGCCTGCAAGGCACCGGGTGGCAGGTCTGGGGCTGTTGGGAGGGTTCAGCTCACCGCCCTGTGCTTGAGAGGCTCTTGGGAAGGGCCTGCGGGCGGGTGCTGTTAGAGTCCTGCCCCGTGTCTTATCTGGTCGGGGCCACAGGCTGGGCGCAAGTGCTTTCTAATTCTTCTCGTGTCGGAGAAATTGTCTAGAAGGTTAAGGCAGTGGAATTTCAAATGCTATCACATGAGTAGATCCACATCTTTGCCCTTCTTTCAACACTCTGAGAATACCAGCCTTTTCTCGCAGCAGTGGGTGAATTACCTCCTTGAATGGCTGCATGCTTGCTGGCTCATTGTACCGGGTTGCAAGACATGGTTGGGCCTGTTCAGTAGGCAGTAAGACTCCTTACCACCAAGATGGAAACTTGAGTGAAAATAATTCCTCTTCTTCCAGTTACCCTCAGAGAGGTCAGTAAAGACTAGGCAGTCTGACTGTAATAACAGCACCGACCACAGAGTAGCGAAGGCTAGCAAAGGAGCTCTAGCCATCTCAGTTACCATTAGCACTGGCTGGTATGGCTGCCAGACCCAAGAAGCAGGTAAATCTTCTCCTGCCAGGCTTCCTGCTGCTTTGGCTAGGGCAGTCGTGGAGCGGTGGTCCTAGTGGTGAGCTGGACACGTCTAAACTTTTCTGGAGTCCAAATGAGCTAAATGCCCATCTTCAAAATGTCATGGGGAAAACGCTGCGAATGGAGGCCTCTGTGGTTACAAGGTTCTATTTTAAATGTCTTTCTGTGTCTGGTGCGTAGCATTTAGAGGGTTTTCTTTGTTCCGTAAAGAGAAGGGGTACAGCACATGCAGATTGTGCTGCGCTCCTGCGCGCCGTTCACACAAACTGGGGAATTTCCACTGGTATGTGGAAGCAAAGCGGAGACAACACAGCTTGATGCTTAAAAATCCCTTTTTATTATTGCTATAAGTAATTAATAGTATGGTTTATTGGAGACTTTAGATAATTTTATTTTATGCGGGTTAATCTTTTATACTTGTTATATATATTTTTAATCTTTTTTATTTCCCTTTCAGTCAGCTGCAAGACTTCACCAAATTGCAACTAAAAGACAATCTCATGTCACCAAAAGGTAAAATAACTTTACATGAGATTTGTATCGCTGTTCCTTCATTGTGTGTTAGCTGATGTAGCGCTTCCATCTGCACATATTTGATACTGTGAAGAGGGAGAGCTAGCAAGGAGTCTCCTTATAAAGCTAAATCTGAATAACTGATTATCTTAAGCTGTGTGAATTCATGAACAGGTAGCTCCTCTAGGTAGTGCCTCTCCTCTGTCATCCTTGGCAAAAAATTGACAGTATGAATATCCTTTTTGGCTGAAAATTACAGAATTTGTTCTTTTTGTGATATTTGTATTAAGGTATTTCAAGCACATATCTTTTTGCTGATGATATTTTTGCATGATGGCTAGAGAAAGAAACGTTAAATGATGAAAACAGAAGATGGGAAAAGGCGTGGGAAAGAAAGAGGTGGGGAGAACTAGGTGCAAGGGATAAGGTGACCGATTACTGTAGAAGAAAAGACTTCTGGCAGTGCCAAAACAGTGCCAGGCAAAACAGAAAAAAGAGCTTAAGTCCAAATAAAGAATAAAACCTGTGATGAAAGAAAGTGGAAAAAGATGACTAGATCAATGAATGGGAAGATGAATTATAAATAAGGAGGGCTGGGGAGAAAAGTGACAGTAGCAGGATGTATTACAAGCAAAACAAAAATGCAATACATATACATGCATTGTGAGGTGCTCTTTTTGTTGTTTGTCGCTATCACTGAAGGAAAGAGTAATCGCAACGCTCCTAAAGTGAATCGGAACTCGTTAGGCTGTGGCTGTGGGCCAAGGTGTTCAGAGCTATACATCTGGACCTACTCTGTAGTCTTGTACTGAAATTCAGAGGGCTTGCGTTATTTAACTGTGTCTGTAATTTTGAAATGTTTTAATTGTCCTAGAGCTAAGCCTAAAAAGGCAGAAGATGAAACAGTACGGCGAAGATCTATGCGCTTACAAAGAGTGGAGCCGTCAGGAATTCCAATGCCAGAGATGCCTGCCCAGCCAGGAGCAGAGGAATATGTAAGATGGGGAAGGGTTAGAGATGTGTCTGCATATACACAGAAGGTTTATAAAAACGCTACTGGTGAAGTTGACTAATAATACTTGTCATTGCTGAGCTTATTCTAAAAACCTGTAGACATTTGGGAAGGTGTGTTATACAGTGGCAATAAAAAAAGGTAAATTCTTTCACCCTCAAGCATCTTGAATAGCAGGCTTCCCATGTCCTCTCCGACAGTTAGTCAATATTCTGTGACTCAAGTTGATGAAATAGTGCAGTTTTGGATGATCAGAAGGGTCCTGTTATGCATTTTTCAACAGCCCATAGGTTTGAGCAGCGTTAAATTAGAAGTTTTATTACTCTGCTTTAATGTTATTTCACTGTAACTTTTGATCTGGTTTATTTTCCTTTGAAATATTTACTACCTTTTTGAAGTAGTTATACACCATCAAGTAAAATTTCTATTGCTCTGAGAAATGGGAATTTAAATCTTCCATGGTGCTGCAGAATAAAGCTAAATCTCTGTAATACAGTTCTTAAAGATCAGCCTTGCTGGAGTATCAGAAGGGAGAGGAAAAAACATGGGGTAGCTGTTTGTCTTCGCTGTTGTGTTAAGTAAAGTTCTATTTATCTTTTTACTAAAATTTGATACAATCTTTTTTTGTTATTATGTTTATTTCTTGTATTATCATAAATGTGTTCTCAGAGTATCTGGTGTGTGAAAAGTAACAATTCAGCCTATTTGTATTTTTAGTTGATTTGAGTTATGAAAATTGCTAATGTCGTTCCAGCCTCAGGTTCCAGCCGGACCTTTGCCAATGGTTCCAGAAGATCAGATGGAGAACAGTAAATTGACAGAGGACTTACTGACTACATGGATGAGGATAAGTGAGGTATTATTAATTACAATTAGGTTTTTTTGGATAATGTAATTTAGCTTGTGTTCTAAGTAATCTAATTCTGATAAAAATATTTCCTTTCTATCTGTAGATGAAAGCTAATGATACCGAAAAGCGCACGTGCGACATGAAAAGGTAATCTGTTCGGACAGCAGCTAAAAACTGGGTGTTGTCTCGTTCTCCTTCTTTCTTCCCTTGAATAGCTAACGCTTTAATGATGATGTCTAGATACCAAGACAGCCTGAGCAGCATGGTCCTCAGTGAAGACAACATTAAAAAGGTTGTGAAATATCGAGTGTGTTCTATGGCTATCCATCCTTCTGAAAGCATCGTCTTTGTGGCAGCTGGAGACAAGTCCGGGCAGATCGGCCTCTGGAATGTGGTGAGTTGCTAGTGTGCCCTTCACCTGGCAGAGCCTTTTTTTGCCAGATGGATGCAGGTGGGGCACAGCCTGGAGTGTCATTTTGTCAGGCTCACGATGGTACTTCAGACTTTCCCCATTCTCATGGATAACACCAGGGTGTCTTAAATTGAAGCTCACCAGAGTTGCTTGAAAGGTCTGTCTGGTTCTTGGCAAGCCCAGGTTTAATGGAAGGAAAGGTTGCACTGGTAGTTTTGGGGGGCAGAGCAGAAGAAAATGGATCACTAGCTGAAACAATATTATCAGTGGGGGTTAAAACTGGAATTCACCATTGAGAGATTCAGGATCTAATTACAGTACCCTTGTAGCAATACCACAGCTAGGTTTTGGAGAGCGAGGGGAAAGGGATGCTCAAGTATTTGTTTTCTGAATTTATACAAATTTTGGGTAGCTGCCGTGAGTCACTGTTTTTCCAGACAGCAGAGAGAAAATCGCTGTGACAATATATATACTGGTGCGTATTTACATAATAACTTAGCATTTGGGGCTTTGAAAACTTTTGAAGGCTTTGCAGATAGTCTCACCATCTTTTCTTAATTGCCTTAATTACTTCTGCAGCAAGAATCCTCATTAATGCCCTTGACTTACACCTTTGTAACCTCCCGCCGCACCCTCCACTTTGATCCAGGCCAGCTGCTTGAAGTTCACACAGATGTGAATTTTCTTCTCATTTTTCACAATGCCATTAACCGTGTCGAGTCACTTCTGCTTTGACAGCTTCAGGATGCTGATTAACTAAATTCAGCTCTGAGATGCTTATTCAATTATAAAGAAGTTTAAACTACTCCATACAATTTAGAAAGCTCCGTGGTTACTACCTGTTGAAGAGTGTGATCGGGTGACAGGGAGGCAGAGGTCTCCGAGTGCTGCAGGCTCTCTTTGTGGCCTGGCAGAGACATTTCCATGGAAGCCTCAAATTTTTAAAGCTACTCTTCCCTTTTGCTCTCCCTTTTTTTCTTTTCCTGAAGTAAATTGGACTTGGCCGAGTTTGGGAGCAGAGTAATCTTTGTGGAATGAACTGGTACTTGCTCCAAAATGGTCTGTTCAGTAAAATAACAGAGCTTGAATGATGCCAAAATTAGAAGAGAAGATGTAGGTGATTATGTTATACATTCAGTTTGGGTCACTATAATTTAGCTTGAGTTCTAAATAACCTAATAGGTATATGTTTTGATGTAAAAGGCATACGCATACGTTTGGCCCTCAGCAAGGTGTTCAGCTGTGGTAACTGAGAACACAGTTCTGTCAGTGAAAGAGAGCCAGATACCCATGTCCAGATAGAGTGTTGATGACTGCAGTGACAGAAGTGCACTTAAATTACACCAGGAAGTTGCAGCTTTTCCTAATTAGGAAACAGAATTCTGAAACTGAGACTAAATTCTTAGTGCTCTTTTGAGCTAAATTACTTTGTGGTGAAAATGGCTACGGCCTCCCTTCCCCTACCTAGGAGTGCTGTGTTGAGTGGTCCACGTGAGGGCGGTTCTCTCTTCCATGCAGAGGGAAGCAGAGGTTTAGTGAGCATGGTGGCGTTGGGTTGACGGTTGGACTTGATGATCTTGGAGGTCCCTTCCAACCTTAATGATTCTAGGATTCTGATTCTATGATTCCCTTTGTTCCAGTAGGATGTTAGCCTGGGCACACAGTGCCCTGAGCAGTCTTGCTGCCCGTGTTACCTGTGCTGATGTCTCCATGCATCGAGCACCCTACTGCCTCCTCCATACAGTTATCCAGAGCGGACTGGGAACGTTTGAAAAACAGAGGCTTTACTTTGAAAGTTGCAGTAATTAATAGAAATAACTACAGTGGTTAGTGTCTGTGTCCATTGAATCTCAATTGTTTTTCAGAACTGTAAGTCTGAAGAAGGAGCACATGTCTTTATTCCACACAATTATCTGGTCAGCTGCATGCATTTTTCTCCATTTAATCCTGCTCACTTGCTGTCTCTGAGCAATGACACTCTGAGATGTGGTGATGTTACTAGAGCTGTCTTTGATGAGGTGAGTGCTCCCTTGGTTGTGCCACACACTCCTTGGAAATCTCTTGGTATGCGCCACTGTGAAGTGGTCTTAGTCTTGTATCCAGGTTGTTACTTGTTGGTTGTTTTGTTAACAAGACAGTTCAAGATTACATTTCCACAAAGACACATGAAGTAACCTTTAATTAACATCCTAAAAATATGAAGATGCTTCCTACTCAGTAATACGTAGCAGCAGCATGGGTACTCCCAATTTCGTTCCTGCAGAGACAGTTGGAACTATTGAATTTAATTTCCTATCTCCATACTTAAGCAATACATGCCTCTTTTCACAAGCATTATCTTTTAATGGTGACAAACGAGAGTGATTTAAAGAACTAAACCTTATCAAAAAATCCCCACCCAAATAAACATTGTAAAACAACATGAAGCATGAGTTTACCTTGCTTTTCTCAGGCTTCAAGTGAGCAAAATTCTGTGACTGTCTCCACGG
Source organism: Phaethon aethereus (assembly GCF_964289735.1). Classification (NCBI taxonomy): domain Eukaryota; kingdom Metazoa; phylum Chordata; class Aves; order Phaethontiformes; family Phaethontidae; genus Phaethon; species Phaethon aethereus. The sequence continues at coordinate 652,266 of NC_138588.1, forward strand.
TGAGCCAGACACCTTAACGGAGGAGCCTTGGGATGCTTGCTTTGTTTGCTTACTTTTGACAGATACTTCTGCATTGATCAGCTCTCCAATATTGGAAAATATAACGAGCTACAACAGTTTAAACGTTTTCCCCCCCACCCCTTACAGGCACTGTAATTTTGGTGGGGTTGCAGGCAGGCCAGCTGCTTGGCAAGTATCTCCAATTGGTTGGTCAAGAGGCCAGGAAGGTCCAGGGGGGCTCTCTCTTTGAGGCAAATGTTTGCAAGAATGTGTATTTAGAGGCCAGGGGAAGAGAAATGCCGTTCTCCTGCTCCGTTTACGTTACGCCAACTTGCACAGCCTTGTGATACCTCTTAGGAGTATTGCTGCCATTGGAAGGAACACAGCTGCTGATGGGGAGAGTCTGCACACCTAGAGAGAGCTGAAACATGGGAGCTTTGCTGCAGCATTGTTATACTTGTGGCTAATTGCTGCTTTGAGAGGAAACTGCCGTGGAATAAGGCAGCTTGACATCCTGGCTCTGATCTCCCAAATTACAGGAAGCCAAATTCACATTTCTGCACCTGATTAAAAGGGCTTCTGTAGCGTTGGAGAAAGGGACACAATCATTAATCGTCGCTTAGTACACACTTAAGGATAACAGCCGTTTGATTACCGGAACGTAGAGGTGACAGTGTCTTGTAAGAGTTCTAACAGAGAATTCAGAGTATGTTGTTGTCAGTTTGATTTGGATGGTTGATTATCTCCGCTGTGGAAAGCATACCAGTTTTACAGGGAGGTTGCCTACATGGATAGCTAAGTCTGGAGCTATCAGATTAGGTAGTCTTCATTAGTATTTTTAGTATATTAAAAAAGGAAAGCATGAAATCTACAGCCCACAGAGTGTTTTGGGTATATGCATAACTCTGTGTATTCTGTTAAATAGTTTCGGTTACATTTGACCTTTCCTGTGCTCAGATATGCAGAAGTGAAGAAAGCTTATCTTCCTTTGACTTTTTGGAAGATAATGCCTCCACTGCAATAGTAGGACACTGGGATGGTGACGTCGCTGTTGTGGACAGACGGACCCCAGGAACGTCTTCAGAGCTTTCTGCAGACATTGGCTTCAAAAGAACAAGGACAGTCCATGTTCACCCAGTGAATAAACAGTATTTCATTGCTGCTGGCTCAGTGTATGTAGCTGAAAATGAACTGCAGTTACTCTGTTTACTGTGTTCTGTCTGCATTGATGTCTGAAGTCAGCTATAAACGGCATGTTTGGAGGGCAGGAGCAGCTGCTGATGAGGCAGATAATTCGTCAGCCTCAGTGTATAGTCAAAGCTTTCTTGATCTTTTTAGAAAACAGGTTTTTAGTTCTTAGCAGGATTTAAAATGCCATACACTTTGACTTTCCATCACCTTTTGGTAATGGGTACAAAACGGTCTTATGAGTCACTGTTCTTTGACAGATCGCAGTGTAGAGGGATTTTAATGAGCTGTTGGTTTGGCGCTCTCAGATCCTTGGGAGCCACCAGCCATTTGACTGAGCATGCCCTGCTGAAGTAAAGTACTAAACACAGCTCGCATAAAACGTGTGATGTATCTTGAGCATTTTTTTTTGTAAATGGAACATAAGAATGCTAGTTATTTACCTGCCACCTTGTAAAGTGCTCTGTGTGATTTGTGTTGCAGGGATGTTTGTATTTATGACGTTCGATACCTGAAGTCTAATGGGAACAAGCCTGTGAGCTCTCTTAAAGGACACACAAAAAGTGTTGCATCTGCCTATTTCTCACCTGTAACTGGGAACAGAGTAGTGACGGTGTGTGCTGATGATAAGCTGAGGTAAGACCATGTGGGAGGGAATAATCTTTATGGAAGATGTCAACTGTTTCGTTGTTTGGGGTTTTTTTTATTATTTCCTATCTGCATTATCCATCATTGAGAGCTTTCTGTCATTATCACTTCTTAAGATTAGATATACTCGCATTGGCATTTATAGTATTGCATGATTTTTTGGGGTTTCCTGAAGAATATTTAATAGTGAATAGTAAAATATATAGGTGCTGTTAGTCTTTAAAAACAAACACACACCCAAAACCTGGTTCATGAATACAAATACAAAATGCTTAGAAACTGACGCAGGTGGTGGAGGAGCCAACGAGGAGAGGTGTGCTGCTGGACCTTGGGTTAACAAACAAGGAAGGACTGGTTGGGGACGTAAAGGCTGGGGGTAGCCTTGGCTGTAGTGATCACGACATGGTGGAGTTCAGTATGAACGAGGAAGAAGCAGAGCGACAAGTAAGATTGCGACCGTGGACTTCAGGAGGGCTAACTTTGTCCTCTTCAAAGATCTACTTGGAGGTGTCCTGTGGGCTAGGACTCTAGAAAGGAGGGGAGCCCAAGACAGTTCATTAATATTTAAGCACCACTTCCTCAAAGCTCAAGATCGGTGCATTCCTTTAAGTAAGAAGTCAAGTAGAGGAAGCAGGAGGCCCCCATGAATGAGCAAGGAACTGTTGGAAAACTTGTACGGAAGAAAGGAGTTTACAGTAGGTGCAAGAAGGGACTGGTCGCTTGGGAGGACTATAGGAATGTTGTCAGGGTATGCAGGGATGCAACAAGGAAGGCCAAGGCCCTCTTGGAACTAAATCTGGCAAAGGAAGTAAAGGAGAACAAGAAGGGCTTCTTCAAGTATATCAGTGGTAAAAGGAAGACCAGGGAAAACATGGGACCTTTGGTGAATGAAGTGGGAGCTCTGATGACAGAGGAGTCAGAGAAGGCAGAGTTACTGAATGCCTTTTTCACTTCAGTCTTTACTGCTAAGACTACTCCTCAGGAATCCCAGACCCTGGAGATAGGTGGAAAAGCCTGGAGGGAGGAAAACTCTCCGCTGGTCGACGAGGTTTGGGTGAGAGATCATTTGGCTGAACTGAACACTCACAAATTCATGGGCCCTGATGGGATGCATCCACGAGTGCTGAGGGAGCAGCTGATGCTGTTGCAAAACCTCTCTCCGCCATTTTTGAAAAATCATGGAAAATGGGAGAGGTGCCTGAGGACTGGAGGAAATCTAGTGTCACCTCAGTCTTCAAAAAGGGCAAGAAGGAGCACCTGGGAAATTACAGACTGATCAGCCTCACCTCCATCCCTGGGAAGGTGATGGAACAGCTCCTTCTGGAGGCCACCTCTAGGCACATGGATGAAAAGAAAGTTATCAGGAGTAGTCAGCATGGATTCACCAAGGGGAGATCGTGCTTGACCAACCTGATAGCCTTCTATGAAGGAGTGACTAGCTGGGTAGATGAAGGGAGGGCAGTGAATGTGGCTTACCTTGCCTTCAGTAAGGCTTTTGGCACTGTCTCCCATAACATCCTCATGGTGAAGCTCAGGAAGTATGGGTTGGATGAGTGGACTGTGAGATGGATTGAGAACTGGCTAAGTAACAGAGCTCAAAGGGTTGTGGTCAGCGGTGCAGAGTCCAGTTGGAGGCTTGTAGCTAGCGGTGTCCCCAGGGGTCAGTACTGGGCCTGGTTTTGTTCAACATCTTCATCAATGACCTAGATGAAGGGTTGGAATGTACCCTCAGCAAGTTTGCTGATGATACAAAACTGGGAGGAGTGGCTGATACACCAGGAGGCTGTGCTGCCATTCAGCGGGATCTGGACAGACTGGAGAGTTGGGCAGGGGGGAACCTCATGAAATTTGACAAGGACAAGTGTAGAGTTCTGCACCTGTGGAGGAACAACCCCATGCATCAGTACAGGTTAGGGGCTGACCTGCTGGAAAGCAGCTCCATGGAGAAGGACCTTGGAGTCCTGGTAGACAGTGTTATCCATGGGACAGCAATGTGCCCTGGTGGCTGAGAGGGCCAATGGTATCCTGGGGTGCACTAAGAAGAGTGTGACCAGCAGGTCAAGAGAGGTTATCCTCCCCTTCTACTCCACGCTGGTGAGGCCTCATCTGGAGTATTGTGCCCAGTTCTGGGCTCCCCAGTTCAAGAGAGACAGGGAACTTCTAGAGAGTGCAGTGAAGGGCTACGAGGATGATTAAGGGACTGGAACGTCTCTCGTATGAGGACAGGCTGAGAGACCTGGGGCTGTTTGTCTGGAGAAGAGAAGGCTGGGAGGAGACCTTATCAATGTCTATCAATATCTGCAGGGTGGCTGTCAGGAGGATGGAGCCAGTCTCTTTTCAGTAGTGCCCAGTGACAGGACGAGGGTCAGTGGGCACAAACTGCAGCACAGCAAGTTCCACCTCAACATGAGGAAAAACTTCTTTACTGTGGGGGTGACGGAGCCCTGTCCAGGCTGCCCAGAGAGGTTGTGGAGTCTCCTTCTCTGGAGACCTTCAAAATGGATGCGTTCCTGTGCAACCTGCGCTAGGTGATCCTGCCTTGGCAGGGGGCTTGGACCAGATGATCTTCAGAGGTCCCTTCCAACCCCTACCATCCCGTGATTCTGTGATTTTTAATTTGGTATTTAAAGTTATGATAATATCAACTCTTCTGTAACTAGCTGCTCTGAGTTGTGCTGTGTTAGAGAGCTAATTTTTCTTTCTATTTTGTAGTTTTGTGACCATAATTTACATAATCTATTCATGTAAATATCTGATTGCATCTAGATATTCACCATGTAAGTGTTTAAAAGTCCTAAAATTTATCAAAGAATAGCAGGTACAAAATGGGAGGAGGCAGTTAAGGCCAGATTAAAAATCAGGCCTCTGCTCTACAGATTGGTTGTGTTTTTAAAACTTGGGGTAACTACATGTGTTCTGGAAAGAATCTGAGTATGGTGCAGCTGTTATAGCATTGTATGTTTTGTCTGGAAATTTGCTTTTCTTTCTTCCCCTTCCACACATACGGGAAAGAGTTCTTTCACACGAGTTCTGCGTTGATGCAGTGCTTTCTTTCCTGTGATGTATTTACTGTAGATAATTGAAGATTTGTTCTCCATAGTAGGCTTGGTCATGAAAATTGTAAATCCTTGGCGCTAATGGAGCAAGTGTTGGAGTACAAAAAGGATATGAGCAAACCAGAATATTTGTGCTCGACAGAATGGAGAGAACAGATACAGGATCACTTATTCACTGCCTCCTCCAAAGAAAAGAGAAAGCAGCTTTTAACTGAGCAGCTTGTTGAACTTTCTGCTCCAGGGCATTTGGGATCCTAGGAGTTTATCGGGGGTGAAGGAGAGCCTGGAACGGGAGATCTGTTGACGGTTTGTGTGTCAGTCGAGCTCGCGCTTGCCGGGGGAAGTCCTGGCGGGGGGAGTCGTCAGTGGTGGGATGTTACTCTTGCACGTTTCCCTTCCCTTGCGTTCTTCCCTGGGAGCCTGTTCGGGCAGCGGCTAAATGGACAGGATACCGGGCGAGAGGAGCTTTCCGTTCATCCTGGCAAGTCATTCTTGTTCTCTTCTTACAAAGCTTTCAGAAAGGATGACCTGCAAGTCTAGCTAAAAGCAAATCCAATTAAAAAAGCAAACTTAGTAATTGCAGTCGGAATGTTGGTGCTTGCCTTTCAGCTGGATGTCTACGTGCTGTTGCGACTGTATTCCAGAATTTTGTGTGGTCTGGCCTGTGCTGATCTGTGCTTTATGAGAAAAGGGATGACTTTTTTCACACATGCACATTTTGTTAACATACTGTTTTGTGTTCCAGGGTCTATGACACCACCTGTTTGTCATCGACAGTCGCAGTTCTCAGTACTGTCAGGTAAGCTGAACACACTGGGGCCGTTCTGCTCGAGTGCGCTCGTGGCACAAGCGATGGGTGCGCAGACGCTACGCAGTGGTGTGTTTCCAACCAGCCTCAGGGTCATCGGCAGCTGCGGAAGCGAGAGCAGCCCGAGTGCTCTCTTAGCTCGAGAATTTGCCCTAGAGCTCATGGGTGCCCACAGTGGCTTTTGTTCATAAAGCACAGCCTGCTTTAAGGTCTCCAGGGAAGCTTTAATGTCTTCCTTGTACCTGGAAGAGACCGTTTTGTGACTTTTGAAATGTATTTTGTTTCAGAATGCGTCTTCTTTGTGCATTTTTTAAATATCAAAGGTTACTTCTTAATGGTAAAATGCATGGTTTTGGGTAGAGTCTCAACACTTGTAAAACACCTTTGTGCTCCAGAAGGGCGAATCATTGTCAGGGGTGGTTTGCTAAGGAGCTGGAACTAGATCAGTGACTGGCTTCAAAATTCTTAGTTTGCAGTTTATTGAAAGGCTTGATGCATTTTTGTCCTATTTTTTACTAAAATACACAGCCATGAAGCGTAACAACTTTGACTAGTAAACCACTTACGTGAAAGTACCCTTTGCTTCATCTTCCTGCTCCATGACATTTCTTTGTCCCATCCCACCCATCACAGGATGGTGATTAACTGGATGGATCTGAGCAGCACGATCTCCCCAGTGTGTGAAGGTGCTGATGGTTTAGAAGGCAAGGAAGATGGGTTTAAGCAAATAGGGCATAAATGACGATACTTAAAAGTACTGGATTAAATAAGAGGAATGTTTTCTCTTTTTTTCTTCCCATTTCTTTTTCTGAAGACATAACAATAACACAGGACGCTGGTTAACTAGGTTCAGAGCAATATGGGACCCTAAACAGGAAGACTGCTTCGTGGTGGGCAGTATGGCACGTCCAAGACAAATAGAAGTCTTCCAAGATACTGGAAAATTGTTGCACTCGTTTTATAATGTTGACTGCCTTGGTTCCGTGTGTTCCATTAACGTTGTTCATCCCAGTAAGAACATCTTAGTGGGTGGCAACTCCAGCGGTCGCCTTCATGTGTTCAAAGAATAAAAAAAAGTGTCTCAGAGATTTTTTCTTTTTTCTTTTTGCATTAGATTTGTTTAATCCGTATTAAGCTGTTCCTAAGCTAACTTTATTTTCTCAGGACAGAAGTGTATTTTAAAAGCTTTAAAATAAATCTTCTAAACTACCTTTGGCATTCTCTTCTTTAATTAAAAAAAAATTAATCTCACTGACAGTTAGTTTGCACCAAAATAGATATTTTTCCCCAATACTGAACTCATCTTTCAAAAAACCAAAACCTGTTGCACCGGTAGGATACCTGCTCCGTGCATGAGGCACTTAATGATTTTAATCGGAGAATCTGGAGCGCTCATCCTCTGCCAACTTGCGCGGAGCTCCCGTGACGCCTCTTGAGGCTCGCGGGTGTTCAGTGCCCGCGTCCTCAGCACAAGTTGTCCCTTCAGTCAGATGTCTAACGTCTAAATGCTTCCCGGAGGCGGCAGGAAGGCCTCCGTGCGGGCGGATGCCCCCGGGCGCTTTCCAGGGAAGCTGCATGGTGAGGCGTGGACTCGGAGTGTCGGGGCGCGGGCAGAGCAGCCTGCGGGCGCTGGTGCTGCAGAGGGGTTGTGGGGCTGGGCCAGGCGCTGGGGCTGCTGGCCTGGGCTCCCGGTTCTGGACCCGCAAGCCCCTCTGTGCCTGCCTGAAACAGCTCAGCAGAGAGCGTGTTAAAAATTGTCACAGACGTGTCTCAGTGGCGCCAGCCACGCTTTTAAAGGTGCGATACTGGCGAGAGGCTGTTGCTTTTATGAGCCGGTGTTTAATGTCCTCCAGTGCCGACGGGTGGGTCCCGCAGGAACCTGCCGCTGCAAGGTCAGGGTAAGACGGTGGCTTTGCAGTCGGTGCAGCAGCCAGTGTGGTCCGCTCCTGCACCAGAGGCGGCAGCTCAGCCGCAGTAGCTCTGCGTGCACCCGTATCGCTTTGGTACCATTGGCTTTGTGCTCCCAGCGATGCCCCGATGGCAGGACCAGCATCCTGCTACAGCCGGAACCCCCTTGCGTCCTGAGCCGGCGCCCGCGGTTGCCCCTGACCACTGCTGTTAGCCTGGGCGTGCACGTTCCTTGCTGAGGTGGACAATGAAATCGGATTTTGCCGGTGCTGTGCGGGCGCTGGTTAACAGCGCCACAGAACAGGGGTCGGGAGGAAACGGGGCGCTTGCGTCCCTCACTTGCCAGGCGCATCGCTGTGCCGGGCCGCGTCCGCTTCCCCCGCAGCAGCAATGTGCCTTTGTAAAGCAACGCGAAGCAGACGGGTTTTTAGGCCAGGCCAGGCTCTCCCCGAGCCCGGCGAGGGCCTGGGCCGCTGCGGCGCAGCTCACTCCCCGCCGCGCTTGTGGCTGCCTGAGCTTTCTCATGGCTTCGCTGAGCGGGCTGCTAACGGGCCACATCCCTCGCAGGTTTTGAGCCGAGTTTCTACTCAAGTAAAAAATTGGTACCGACACCATAAATGCTGAACAAATCTCATACCAACTCTGTTTTCATGATATTTAAATATTTATTTAAATTTAAAAATACTTTTCATGGCACCAATGATTTTATGCTGAGATACCGAGTATGTAGAAAAAGGTACATTTTGAAGGAAAAACGTAACTTACAGTATTTGGCACATGAAAGGTTAATTTCTAGGGGTTTTTTTAATGAAAACTAAGAAATTCACATTTTCAGGTATTTTACGGTCTACTGCTTAAAGATGCAGTATGCTATTACGAGATTTTTTGTTTTCTGATGTAAGAATCTATGGAAACAACGTTTTGATATAAAGACAGGTAAAACTAACAGGTAGTGAAACACAAGACATAATATGGAACGTACAGGAAAAACATACCATGAAAAATCACCAGTTCTCGTGGTTTTGCAGTAAAACGCTGGGTGACAACTGCAGAGGTAAACTAGGTCTGGCATTTATCGCTATTCTAGAGTAAGCCGATGTAGAAGGTTCCCAAGGGCAGTACTAGAGGCTGCACTTTGTTTGGAAGGACGACGTCTCATGTACGGGGCACGCGGGGCTGGGCGCCTCGCTGGCGGACGGGGCTGTGCTGTTACGACATCACGCAGTACATCAGCAGCGAGGAGGAGGGAACACTGCATCTTCAACCCGGGGTGAAAAACATCAGGTTCGGGACTACCACGCACTGCATAGAAACACCATAAACTACAGACTGAGGTAGGAACACTACACTAAGTTAATTTTGCTATGTTGCATAAAACAGGATATCATGTAAAAATCAATCCTCCGCCTCCTGGCCACGCTCGCACCGGCTCCTGCCTGCTCGAGAGCTCGGGGCTGTACGCGAAACCCTCCTCGGCCCTCGCGCTGTAAGCGGGCGGCCGCGGCTGCGTCCTCAGCGGTGAGACACGACGGCTCACGTCTTTCTTCCCCCCCGACAGACAGCGGTTAAACGGGACCTCTTTCGTTATTGCAGTGACAAACGATCCAAGTCTGGCCAACTTGTGCTGTTGGATCGAGCAACATCATTGTCGCGCTCCTTCGCCAGGCGCAGGCTGAGCGGGGCCGGGCCGGGCGGCAGCTGGCCTTGGCGGGGAGCGGTGCTCGCGCGCGCGCGGTGATGGATCGTGGGATGCTCAGAGACAAGAACGTGGAAATCGGGCTTTTTAAAACTGCAGTTATGGCCCCAGCTTACGTAAAATCTCTCCCTGAGATGAAATAAAACTTGCTCACCTGTTTTCACCTTTTTTGTTAAGTGTGTCCAACTTCTCAAGCAAAACTTAACAGAACTGGCTTTTATTGCTCCCTGTGTAAATAGACTGCTGCTTCCCAGGTAACTGAGGGTCCCAGTGGGTATGTCACAAGTGCGATGAGTTGGTTTTACTGATTTTTGCTTAAGAACAGATAGGTCTAATTGTTGTCCATTGGCTTGTTCCGTGTCACCTCCACTCCTGTAGTTCTGTCCTTTTTATCTTCAGAAAAGTCACAAAATTATAGCTCCTTTCTCTATTCCAAAACTAGCAACAGGTTAATCTGGTGTTAGGCTTCCGGGCTACAAAAGCGTTTACACTTAAACCATTTGCTCAACATGAACCGCTTGGTACAGCACACCACGGTCACCCAGTCCGTAAAGTAAAAAAAGACTTGATTAGATTCAATAACAAAATAGCATTTCGTTGTTAAAATAGATGTTGAAACAGTCTCTTTTTTTTTTTTTTTTTGGTTGTGGGTTTTTTTTTTTGTACAAAACAGGTACAACTCTCGGAGGCTGAAGGTTTTCCTAATAAATCCAACACGGTCGCTACCGGCTACGCGCCCAGGCTCGGCCAAGGGTGCCTGGCGTGCTCCCGCCTGCCCCTGCTCTCCCGGCCCTCGGGAGCGCCGACGCTTCAAGGCTTAGAAAAAGTGACGAAAGGCTGAATCTGCAGCGCAGGGCGAGGGCTCCCGCGCGCCGGGCGACGCCGTGCCGCAGGGAGCCGGCTCGCACGCACGCCTGGGAGCGGGGTGAACGTCACGCCGCGCGTCGCCGCGTAGGAGACTCCGGTTAGCAGGGAGGGGTTTCTGCAAAGCGGTACGTGGAACGTGGCGGTGTGCACAGTGGCGGATTTAGTAACGTAACAGTACACGAGTGTTTAAATTAATACTCAGTAGCACCATTGCTAAAGCTCCTGCATAACAGCATCGCGAGCCTGCCGGCTGACGCTCGGACAATGATGGGTGGCAACAGTAAAATAAATTCCTCTCGTGACTCGGTGCTTCCGAAGTTGTACGCGTGTCTGTGAGAATCGAAACGGTGTAAAAAGAAGTGTTGTGCGGGCTCCGGGGGCGGGAGCAGCGCGGCCGAGCGCGGGGAGGAGGAGGCCCCGGGGGCTGCGCCCACCCTCCTCTTCCTCCCCGAAAGCCGCCTCCTCGGCCACGCCGTGCTCTGGGTCGGGAAGGGAGGATTAGTGTGTGTGCCGAAGGCGCCCCGGCGGGTCCCGCACGTGGGGGGCGGCGGCAGGTCTCTCCCCAGGCCCCCGGCTAGTTACGTGGCGACTCCTGCCTTCAGGTGTCAATGAGCAGGCTTACCACGGCGCGGACTTTGCAGGCAAACCATCGCCTGAGGGGACAAAAGTATTGGTAATGGAACTGCTCGAACTCGGGGGTCTGGCGGATATCGCGGAAAAAGGCAGTGTCAAGGTCGGACTCGGTAAGGACGATCAGGAGGAGGAGCAAAACAAAGAGGAGTCCAACTGTCACAAGGAGCAAACGGAGGACACTTAAAACAAACTTATTCACCTGTTCCGCCTGCGCCGCCCCCAGGCCGCCGGCGCCCGGGCACAGGGCCCGCAGCTCGCCGCCCGCCTCCTCCGCCTCGGCTGCCGCCGGCGTGCCGGCCTCCGACTCCTTCTCCTCCTCGATGCTGCACGGGGCCCCGTTCGCCTGCCGCGAGAGCAGCATCAGCTCCAGGCTGTGCTCGGCCACCGGCGTGGGCAGCACGCTGTCCGCCGGGCTGTAGTTCTCATCGGCGATGACGGCCACCCGCTCGCTGCTCTCGGCGCGGCCGCTCCGGCCGGGGGCCACGAAGGCATCGCTGTGGGAGGCCGAGCGCACCGGGGTGGAGTGGGCGCTGTCGCGCAGGGACTCCAGGCCTGGGGGAACAGCAGGGGAGAGGGGGGACGCTCAGCGGTGCGGAGGGGGGGTCCCTCCCGCCGCTGGATCCCCCCCCCTCGCTGGGCGCTGCCCCTGGCCCGGTGTCCCCCGTGGGGACGGGGTACGGCTGCCGCCGGCAGCTTTTTGTTGTTGTCGTCGGTCCCTCGGGGCCGGCCGCCGCAGCCCGGCTGGAGCCCACAGCAGCACCTTCGCTGCAGCTCGTGACTGCGGCGGCGACGCTCAAACACCCGCGTGACTTGTCACCGTCACCGACAGCCGCCGGCTGTCAGTCTGGGCCGCAGGCAGGGGCCCGGGCCTGTCGGCCGTCGCTCACAGACACGTCCGTGTGCTGTAACTGCTCCGAGGTGACAGCCGCCCCGGCAGCCGCCCCGGCAGTGTGCTGGAGGCCCCTCCGCCGCCGGCAATGCCAACCCCTACCCCGCGGCAGGGTAGTTGTACCCCGCGCATGCTGCTGGGACGCGGGCAGGGACGAGCCGGGAGATGCGGCCATAGCAGCGGTGGAGGCTGCAGGGATGGGGTGTGGGGGGCAGAAGAGCACCCCGAGGGTCCACGCCGGGCCAGCTGGTGGGTGCTTGCCAGCACTGAGCCGGGCACCGGGGATGAGCTCGCCTCAGGGCACCGCTGGAGACGGCCAAGCCTGCTGCAGCCCATGTATCCATGTATCCGTGTTACGTATTTATCCTTACATATTTATCTTTACGTGTTTACCTCCTGGCCAGCACAGCCCTCCCCCGCCAAGCCCCTGCACCCCGAAGAGGTGCAGCAACCCGGGAGTGGGGTCCCGGCTGAGCCAGCGCCCCGCATGGGCAGCACAGCCGACCCCGCTGTGGGAGCCCTGGGACGGGCATCTGCCCGCCCGCCTTGAGCTGCTGGATTAAAAGACGACGTCAGGGCGACACGTGGAAAGCGAGGGCTGCGCCTTCCCAACGGGGAGATGTCCTGGAGCCACAGCCCCATCACGCGCGAGAGCCTTCCCTGCAGAGCAGGACGCTCAGGGGCTGCAAGTCAGACTGGAGATAGTAACAGCACTGATTTCTATTGATTCACTGCCAAAAAAATGTCTTACGCCCGCTCATGCGCGCACACATGGGAACAGGAGCCGCCTGAAGAGCGTGTGCCGGCGCGCACTCCGCCGAGCTGGAGTTACAGCTGGGCTGCCCTTTGCGCCAAGGCCGAGCACGGCGGGACGGCGAGGGGATCTCCTTCCCCCCACCAGCTCCCCTGCAAAACCCCAAGGTCCAGGAACCCTCCCGAGTGCCGGGCTTGTTCCCTGCGGTTGCCACGACAAGAGGGGTGGGCGGTTCTGCCGTCGCAGCCTCCCGTGCAGCACGGAGGGTGTCTGGAGGTGGTGGTGGCCGGGACAGCAGGTCCCCGGTGCCACCCGGCAGCCGGCTGTGAGGGGGACGGGGCTGGACGTTTCGCCAGGTGGCCATGCGCCGTGGCACGGTGCCGCTGGGTGCCCTGGCCCCGTGTGCTGCCAAAGGGTGAAGCGAAGAGCCTGGAGCCCATCCTACCGGCATTCCCCGGGGCTTTGCAACCTCTTGCTTGTGAATACTGCCTGGATGCCTCGGGACTGGCTGGGCTTAGCACAGGTGCCGCTGTGGGCACCGAGCTCAGGCGATAAGCGCGGCAGAGGACTAAACATGTTCTCGCCCCGACAGCTATGTTCACTCCCGTGTCCCAAAGCTCATGTGAACATCCCCTCACGGCACCCACTGTGTCCTGGCCAGGGTGGGCACGCACTGGGGCAGGCAGCGGCTCGGCTCCCCAGGGTGGACAGCCCATGCGGGGTCCCCCTGCTCGTCACTACAATGAGAGCAGTGCTGGTCCCCCCGAGACCCAAACCTTCCTGCCAGCTGCTTGCTCCAGGGGACTGATGTAAAAAGGTAGAGAATTTGGAGAAAGCTAGGTCTAGCCCCAAAACTGGAGCTGCTTTGTGGTAATAATGACCCAGGGTCCAGCCAGCATGGGAGACCCCAGCCCGCTTCCCACAGCATACGTCCCGCATCCGACATTCCCACATCCTGCATCTCGCCGGGGCTGTGGTCACAGGGAGCCTGCGGGGACCCCCGGGGACACCCCTGCCGAAGAAGAGCCCAGACCCCGCGCTGCCCGGTGGCGCAGCGTTACCTGGCACGGGTGCATCCCTGGGGCCGTGCAGAGCATCGCAGCCAAGGCCGGGGAGAGCCGGGAGGAGCGGCAAAGCCCCCAGAGCCCGGGCCAGCAGGCGCGGCCCCAGGGCCAGCACTCGGACCCTCACCTCCCGGCAGCAGTGGTTGATGAGCCGCAGGTGGACGCTGACTTTGGTTTTAATCTTTATCAGGCACTTCACCATGGCGGCACGGGCAGCGGCAGGCCTGGCCTGTGGCACGGGGCGCCTGCGAGGACTGTGAGGGAGCGCGGGGACGGCTGCTCACGCACTGGCACGGCTGACGCAAGCGGGGCTGGTGCCACTGGCTCCGGGGTCAGGGCTATTTTGGGCTCCCACATTTCCACAGGACCGAGCTGAAGTGAGAGCGAAGCAAAGCAGCTGCAGGCAGGGCATGAGCTGCCGCGGCAGGCGTGGTGCCGGGAGCCTGTGCCAGCTCCGGGTCATTTATTGTGGGAGGCTATTTAATGCTCTCGGCAGGGGAGAGGGTGCTCACATTTACAGGGCGCAGAGGTGACCCTGTCTGCAGGGCTGCCGCAGCTGCCAGGCACGCTCCCGTCCCGAAAATTGGCACAAACATCAGCGCCCTCGATGGAAAGGCATCCCCCTCCTGCTCCGAGGGACCTGCCCCTTTGGGGCAGCGTTTCTGCCCAGAGCCCGGACCGCAGGGTGCACCCGCCCCCGCGCCCCACGCTCCCTGCCGTCACCGTTCCCTCCTCCATCTCCCGGTTTTCCAAACTTCTGTGCGTCCTCACGTGGCCCGACACACGCCAGCAGCGCCCACCACATGCGCTGCTCTCTGTCACCCCAGTGTCACCAGGAGTCAGACGCTGCCGTCCCCAGCGGGTACCACAGCCCCCAGTCCCAGCGCATTGCTCTCTGCCGACCTCCTTCCCAGGTGAATCCCACCGCCACACAGGCCCACCCCAGCTGCAGCCCGGCGCTGGGACGGGGGTGCCAGCCTCCCCGCCTGGCAGACTGGTGGAAAACCAGCGTTTCTGCAGGCAAGCCATCGGCGGTGGCCATCGGCCGGCCAGGAGCAGCTCCCAGCCACAAGTCCTTCTTTCGCAGACCGGCTTGTTCCCATGCGTGGTCAGACCCCGTCCCTGTGGCTCTCAGTAACACTCTGCTCTGCTGGGACCCCGCCGGGCGCCGGCGTTCCCCCCAGGCAGGTTTGCTTTGCTTTCAAACCAGGGCTGTGTTTGGAAGAGCAGAGCGAGGCGCGCCGGTGCGCGCGGACCGCGCGGCCGGGTAACTTCAAAGCAAGGTTCACTCACGTCTTGCCTGGGTCAGGGCTATCAGGGCGACCTGGAGCCTTTTGCTGTACGTCCCATTTAATCTAAATTAACATTGCTGAGAAATTCTCCTCTGCTTTGCTTCTGCTCTGGAAACTTCTGCCCCACAACGAGCCCTCCACTTTGCCTGGGCTCAGCTATTGATGCAAAACTGGCCTCGAGCCGCAAGAGCAACCTCTGGTGCTGGCGTGAGACCTGGGGCCACACCAGGGTCCTGCCCTGCCCCGGCGTCCCCACAGCAGCATCAGGGAGTACAAAAATCAGCTGGATGCGTGCGTCTGCTTTTTGTGTGCATGTGTGTGCATACGTGTGTGGGTGCACATGCGTGCCCGTCCCCGGCGCTGCCCTGTGCCCTACCTTCCATGATGGAGATGTGCACGGCTCTCCTGCGGGTGCGGGGCACGCTGCTCAGGCGGGGGCCGTGGGTGATGGAGGGGCAGCTCCGGCTCGGCACCAGCCCCGCCCTGGGGACGAGAACAGGGATGGTGTCAGAGCCCCGGATGGTCTCAAAGCCCCGGGTGCATGGTGGTCCTGCGGCTCCCTCCGCCGCCCCAGGGAGCGGGGTACCGAACCCCCCGGAGGCCCTGGCCCCGTGGGCTGCACCGTGCCGTGCCACTGCTGCCAGGCTCTTACCGGTGGATCTCGGGCGGCTCCCTCTTGATCTTGGCGCTGGACTCCATCACCTCCTTTGCAACGCGGCCACTGCAGGTGGTTCAAGAACAGCAGCCGTGAGGATGTGAGCACCGCTCTGGCGTGCCGCGAGCTCCCCCGCGCCACCCCGCGCCCCAGCACCGCCTGGCGCCCTCCCCACGCACACGTGCTGGTGCGGGGGCTCTGCCCACGGCTCCAGGGGAAAGCAGAAGTAGTCGCTGGCAATAAGGGCGATGGGAAGAGCAGGAAAAGGCTGGGCCGGCACCCCTGCCACCACGTTTTGCTGCTTCTCCTGGCATGAGATGCTGGACACCATGGGGCCACCTCTCATCCAGGGGGACATGCCATGGGCGTCCGCACCCTCCCGTGCCAGCAAGGAGGGTGCTGGCATCATGCAGCTTGCAGCTGGGGATGCGCTGGGGTCCTTCGCCTTGCAGAGACACAAGGTCCCAGGTCCAGGCCCTCACTCCAAGGCCAGGGAGGAGCAACACCCCCCAGGAATTTAGGAATTGCAGTGATGATTGGTTTCACTCCTTGTTGTTCTCGAAAACCAAATCCCAAAGCCCCCCATCCTCTCCCCTCCTCCATGCCTGTCTCTCCAAAAATCTGTGATTCTGGGGCTGGGGAGAGGGATGTCAGCTGTGAAACAGAGAACGAAGGGTGATGGCCCCGCTGAGGTGGCAGCGCTGCCATGGGAGAACCCGCCGGTGACAGGAGAACCCTTACAAGTCCTCGGACTGCTGCAGCCCCGAACTGCTCCCCAGAGCGCGTCCAAAGGAGCATCCGAAAACATATCCCGTAGCTGCTACTTACTGCCATTATCTACCTGTATCGGAACCGGCTTCCTTTGAAGAACAAGTTGCTGCTGGACACCGTCCGGACCTGGCTCGACTTCTCCAACCTGCAAAGGCGCCAAGAGCTGTGTGAGCATCCTGTGCTGCTGGATAGGCGCTGAGCACCCGGGCAGGGTACGGCCCCAGCACCGCTTCACGGCAAAGCCTTCGCCGGGTTTTGTTTCCTGTGCACCGCGCCAGTGACGAGGACGGATTGCTCTGCTGATGCTCCTACAGCGCCGTCCCCACCAGACTGACCCCCAGCACCAGAGGGAGGGAGCCGCGCGCTGCCGCAAGCGATAGCGAGGCCAAATTACAAGAGCAAAGCCCTGGAGATGCGAAACACCGCCGGGAACAAAACAAGCCGCTGGCAGCAGTGGGGTGGCACCGGCTGCCAGGACACGAGCGCCCGGACCATCACGGCATCACCCCACAGCCCCCTCCGTCAGCACAGCACACCCCTGCCGGCAGCGGGAGCATCGCCCAGCCCGCTGCCGATGGCTTCCCCAGCAGCTGAAGGGGAGCTTGGGCTGCAGCTCACACCAGATCGCCTGGGGCCACCAGTGAGTGCCCACGCTCGGGGGCTGCACGTGGTTGAAGCTTTCCAGGGGCTAAAAGCCTCGCCACGGCCTCTGCATCGCAGCGGTGCAGGGAGCGGCGCGCCCCAGGCCGGCTGGCACGCGCTGGGCTCAGCCCGGCCAGCGGTGGGTAACGCCGCCGGGAGGGACAGTCCTGTCTCCTCGTCCTGCCGGAGCCGGTCCCTCATCCCAGGAGGGGCCCAGCAGCACCTTGGCCGAGACCACAGTCCACTCCACTGGGTGCATAATCCAGCGGTAATTTACTGATATGATTAATCATAAAAAGATTTGTAAAGCAATATTGCAATTTCATTTCATGTTAATATAATGAGAAATGAAACCTGCTGATTGCAGCTGCTGATTGCAGTATTCCCAAAGAGAATACATCACACGCTTTATCTCGCATCTTGCTGATTAAAATAAAACTCATTACAAAGCACAAAGCAGGCTATTTTTAAGTAGAAAATGAGCAGGAGAGTAAACCCAAACCGTTCCACCTGGTACCTCCCTGGTTTTTGGGCACAGTCCAGCCCGCGACCTCTCCCTTTCTATCCGACACCCCAATTAATCAAACCAGGGGCAGAAAAGCTGCCTTGATTGCCATGAACCGGGGGGGCCAGAACTCCTGGGGAAGGGGAAAACCTCTCCCGTGCTCCCCAGGCAGGAGCTCCCACCGCCCGGGTGAGACCCCCAGCCTGGAGGTCCCCCAAAGCCAGGCAGCCGGTGGGGATGGTCCCTCGAGCCACCGTCCCCAGCGGCCCAGACTCACGGCTGCAGCCCAGACTGCACGTCATGTCCCTGGTCCCTTCAATATTTCCCATGAATAATTAATTTGTTCCCAAAGAGCTTAGCAGGAGATTATTTCTGAAAGTTTTTGAGCCTTCCCCATTAAAAGGCAAGCTCTTCTAAAGCACCCTGGGGCACTGGCTTGACTTCAGCGGGGATTTCAGTACTGGATTCAGCACAAACAGACCCTGCGAAGCCATTTTGAAAATCCAGCCCTGAATATTAGGTCAGAAAACATTCCCCGGGTTTTGCTGGCGTCTGCCCCTGCTGCCTCCCGCCCCGGCCGCGCACCGTGCTCGCAGCGCCTGGGCAGCCGCACGCGCCAGCCGGCTCCCAACAAGCTGCCATTGACAGGGAAAACGCTGAAACACATGTGCTGCTGCGGACAGGCCGCGCGCTGCCTGCTCAGCATTAAAGGCTTAATCTCCAAACAGTTAGTTTTAATCTCCGGATTAAAGGCTTGCTGCGGAGGGATGCGCGCAGCAGGGGCGGGTGGGAGGGACCCCGGGGGGCAGAGCACCCAGCGCGGGGGCACCGGTGCTTTCGGCGGCTGGTGACTCCACCGCGGCCCCTGGGACAGGGGTGCGACGCTGCCGCCGACAGCCAGTGCCCGAGTGCCGGTACCTGGACGGAGCCCTTGGGCGGCTGCCGTGCGGGGCAGTGCCAGCCCCCGGGGCGATGCGGAATGCGCTGCCACGCACGTCTGGGTGGCCCGGCACTTACTTGTAGAAAGCCTGGTTTTCTATCCCACACTTCCAGAGGTGTTTGCAGGCTTCTGGTGTTGGGGCAAAATATGTAAGAACAATTTTCTTTTCCTAAAGGAGAAAGACAAGGAGTTGGTAGGGGAGCAAGGGAGTGGTGCCAACTGGGCAGTGTGTGGGGAGTGTGGACGGAGGCCAGAGCAGCCGAAGCTGGAGAGCAGCACCGACACGGCGCAGATCCTCCTCCCGAGCCGCCCACGATGCAGGGAGACGTTGGAGCGCCGGCCGGCACCCTGGCACGGCACCTCGCACGAAGGACGGGCAGCCGTGCCCACTGGTGACCTGCCACCCACCTCCGCCACAGACATCCAGCTTACCTGCCTTTTTAAATGTCCAGAAACACAGTTTTTTTACAAATCATGCTGATGGCCTGCACGGGAGCCATTTCCAGCCAGCGGTTTCCAGGCCTGGGGGGTCCCGGGCCGCTGCTCAGGGCAGAGACCTCAGCACGGCACAGCCCGGGGCTAACGCGGCGTCTGCAGGCTCTAACGCCCAGAGCAAGGCGCCAGCGGGAGCCCGGAGGCGACCCCGACGCAGCCACCGAGCTGCAGCCCGTCATCCTGTCACTGTGCCCGTGTCCCTGCACCGCAGGCACAGGGTGACGCTGCGTGGGCTGCAGCCTGCCAAGCGCCCGGAGAAACCTGCTGCAGCAGCGACCACGGCTGCGCTCGGGAGGTCCCATGGGAAGGGAGAGCACTCACCTCTTTCTGACTTACGTATAAATAGAAAGTCTTCCCTTCGAATTTCATTTTGGTCACCTCGTTCCTGAAAGGAGAAGGACAGGCAGGTGAGAGGCTGCGCGCAGCCCACGGCAGCCCGGCTGGCTCGCGGGCACAGCCCCGGCCAACGTGCTGGCTGCAGCCGCAGGCTGAGAGCTGGTGCTTCGGGGGTGGCAGCGGGGCAGCTGTCAGACCCTGTTTTCCATCCCTGGGAGGTGCCACGGGGCGGTGAGAGGAGCCCTGGCTCAGAAGCCAGCAGTTGGAAATGGGGACACCCTGGGGTGAAGCTGACGGCCAGCGGGGTGTCCCGAGTCACCGGGACCTCGTCACATGGGCACCGGCCGGGTGGCAATGCTGGCCGCGAGGGACGCACCAGCCAGATTCTGAGATGCAGCACAGACCAAGGAACAACGCAACTGGTTTCAGAGGGGCTGGGGGGGCTTTCAGGGGGCTCGGCCAACTTGCGGACGATGCGGGTTGATGTCGGCAAATGTAGAAAATAAGAAGTCCGGGGGCAACAAAGCAAGCAGAGGGAGAGAGCACTGCCACAGGAGAGCCCTGCGGCGTCCTGAGCGGCAGCGGGCTTGGGGGCCAGTGTGGGAGAGTCCTCAGAGCCAGCAGCCCAGCGTGCGGCTGCAGCGCCGGCGGCTCCTGGGCTCCTCCAAGGGCGGGACACAGCAAGAAGTCGCACCCTGAGCGCACAGCGCGGGCTCCGCTCAGCACCGCTCTCCTCGCCTCAGGAGCGTCCCGAGCCCTGAGCGTCTCGCAAACACCCTGGGGTGATGCGGGGCACTCACGGCCCCCACCCTGCAGCGCCGCACGCATCTTGTGACCAAGCGAGCAGGAGCGAGCCGGCTGGTGCGGCTCCAAGCGAGCAGGGCAACGCGGGCAGTGCCGGGGCGGGAACTCACCACTTGATGAAGTGAACTCTCTTGTTTCCCTGCAGAACAACAAAACCGAAGGGAGTGAAGGCCAAAAACGCGGCGTTCCCCGACACGTCCTGGAAGACAACAGCAATTTCTCATCAAACTATTGCTGAGCTGGAAAAGCTCATACATCGCGAGCGACCCCCAGCCTCAAAGGTGGTGGCACTGCAGAACGTTCTGCGCCGACTCCGGCAGCGGGGTGCTCCCGGCAGCGGGGTGCTCCCGGCAGCTTCACCCGGCCCCCGGCATCCCGCATGCACTGCAGACCCCAGCCAGGTAACGGGGCAGCCGCTCCCGCGGCACTGATGAGGAGAACCCGCAACACAGCCCCCAGCCCCAGCGGTCCCCTCCGCTTACTCGTGAGGAATAAACAGCGAAGGCAGTGCCCCACCAACCTTTCACTAGTAATTAATCCAGAAAATGGTAAAAACGCGTTACACTGGTCTCCCCCAGAGCCCCGCACAGCCAGTGCAGCTGGGCAGCATTGAGACAGTTTAAAACTGGTAATTAGTCACGTATGGAGCAAGGCAGCAGTTTAACTTAATCATAATGTCTAGAGCTCAGGGAAGCGATCATGAACTGCACTGGTGTGCACGGAAAAAACAGATATACGCTGAATTTTAAAAATGTTATGAAACAGTTGTGGCTGATCAGTAATTGTTAGGTTCGCCCTGACTTTTATTTGGCTGGCAGATGTTCAGATGGCTTTCGAAGGATGCTGAGCCGAAGGGAGGGCACAGGCCAAGCTCAGGATATCTATCTGGTGCACTGGGCAGGAAGAGCAGGAAAGGAATTTTAACAGGGGCGGCTGCAGAAAAGCAATGTCTGTTTGGTGCCTGTGATCCTTCTCCTGCTGTGTTTTCTTGGGGAAAATGTGGCATGGGGCATCCCAGCTCGGGGGTACAGTTCTCCCCCGCCGTTCCCAGTTGTGCCCTTCCCTGGCTTAACCAAGAGGCGTGACATCTTCTCTGCTCTTTGCTTTCCACCCCGGCACACGGGGTCTCGGTCACTCTGCCGGCTCGGCGCACGGACGGCCACCTCAAATGCATGCCGGGGCTGGGCAGGGAGCCAGCACCGTGATAAGATCTTCTGAATTTGAGCAGCGAATAAACTGGTTTTAAATCCAGATTAGATTAAAAAATTCACCATAATCCTGTCAAGGGTGAATGGCCAAAAGCAGGGAGCTCTGAACCTCAACCAACGCCCTGCACAAGGCAAGACGTAAATCCCCAAACTCATTGTGCCCGAGGGGCAGCAGCCCTGTCTTTCGGAGGAAGGAAGATTTCTGTGTATCTTTGCAGAAACCAGCCTGGCAGCAGCTCCTGCAGCTCAGGCCCTGGGCTGCCCAAAGCACTTTGGCTCTTTCCCCAATCTGGGAAAGCCTTCAGGAAAGGGAAAGCAGCATCTCGGCAGAGGGACATACCCTCCCGGTGAGTACGGACCCCGCTCGCCGCGGCGCACCGCGGACACTCCGACCCACTCGGTCCCGCCCTGGCTACGGATGCTGCAGTGCAGGCAGCGAGTGGGGCCGGTTGGAGGCTAACGGGGTGTCAGGCTGGAACTGCACGGTTTTGGGGTTGCTGTTTTGGGATAGGAGGAGTGGGGCTGAGCTCCCCCCGGTCGGGTGGAGAGGGGAGCGGAGGAGCAGGGTGCCCCTGGGAAGGGTGGGGGATGCTGAGGGTGAGGACGGGGAGCCAGCGGCACAGAGGCTCGACGGGTTGGGCATGCTAAATGGGGCACAGGACCCTGCAGGAAAACAAGAGCAAAGCACAGATGCCCTCAGCACCGGCGCTGAGCCAGACACGCTGAGCATCGCTCCCAGGGCCACAGGGCCCGATCCAGCCGGCAACGTGGGAGAGCTGAACAACTGGCGCGGTGATGCAGCTCCTCCAGCCTGGCGACCTCCTCGGCCATCACAGACTGCCAGCAAACGGGAGACCCCCGCCCCGGCCGGGGAGATTTACTGCAACTGTGTGTTTATGGGGCACAATTCAGTTAAAAGCCCCAGGGGACCACAGAGCAGGCACTGCCCTTAGAGTAAAATTCTCCGTCTGCTTTGCATCCCGCATCCATCTGCATGTGATGGGATTATAAAGGACCAGCCAGAGCCAAATGCAATGACATCCACAGTCAATAAAAAGCATTTTGAACAGAAAACTGGATTACTGGCCGGGGAAGAGCAGAGTGATAGACTGTCTCTGGCAGATTAATGCCTGTTGGTTTCTCAGACTCATTACTGACCTTGTTCCTGCCTCTAAATTACATGTTTTAGCAGAAGACAATGGGCCACTGTCTTTTGTAGCTGTCTGCATGTGAAAACGCTTTCTTATGGCTTCCCTAAATACTCTCTGGAAGGATTTTGGGGTACTCGCCCTGCCCGCTCCCCTCTACGCACACAGGCCTGGCTGGGGCTGGGATTTAAGGCTGGAGAGGGCGGCTGGCGCCGGCGCACCCCACGTACCACGGCTCCGCCGGCGCCAAAGCCCGCGGGCAGGTGACCGACGGCTGCTTGTTACCAGCTGGAGCGAGAAATCCAAAGCAAGGACGAGCGTTCAGAAACCTGTGTTACCTTGCAAGGGTGTGGGTCAACCCCATAGGTCTCCAGAGTCTGGGCTTTCCTGAGAAAATTCAGCTCTGAAGTAGCTGGTGTCTGCCCACTGCAGGAGAGAAAAAAAGGGGAAAAAAAAAAGAGTATTCCATGGAAGAGATGAACGTGAAAGTCAGCCCTTGGCTACGGGGTCTCTGTTAACAACAAGAGGGATGAGTCGTGGCATATTCCCATCACATTTGTTAGCACAATCAGTCTGCAGCAGGAGACCAGCACTGAAACCCACCCTTCTCCTGCCAGCCTGATCTAGCAGGAGATGCACTGCGCCAGCAGCACCAGGAAGGCTGAAAATTAAGGAGCATCTGCAAATTTAGGGCTGAATTTCCTATACACAGGAAAGAAAATAGATGTTTTCCTATACAGGAGGCACCGCCAGTGCCATGGGAGGAGAAGGGTCTGCCGAGGGTCTCACACCTCATGTCCCCAGAGCAGGGTGAAGGCAGGAGGGAGCCGGCAGGAGGGGACCTATGCGGGGCAGGGGGCTGGTCACTGTCCCTGTGCCCCGCTGGGGAAGACAGGGACGCCCCGAGGTTGTGCCAGCTGAGCCAACAGCCAGGAGCCAGAGAACCCCCTCGGCCCTCCCTGGGGCAGGAGGGATCGGGGCTGGTTTTGCACCAGGACCGGACTGCCGCAGTGCTGGTGTGTTTTTTCATTTGTCTGCACTTTTCTGTGGCTTGTCCTTGGCTGCGCAGTCACGTTTTCCTTTCAGCGAGCAAAGGTTTGGCAGGACGCGGCAGCTCCTCTCGCCGGGTGATTTGCTGTGATGCCTCCGTGCCACCAAGCGACCTGCTTTCCCCTGGCCCGCTCCGCTCTGTACGCTTGCTTTTGCCAACGCTGCCAAGAGCACCGCTGGCTCTCAGCTGGATCTGGCACCCGAGAGCAGTGAGTGCTCATCCCACGGCACTACTGAAAATCCCAAACAGGGATGAAGTCAGCCAAGCATGGGTAATCCCGACAGCAGCCGACGCTCCCACTCAGCGAAGTCGCCCAGCCGTACCTCAGCTCCGACTTGTGGATCTCCGCAATTTTCCTCTCCAGCTTCTCTGAGTGTTTGGGGAAGAACTGGAACTTGGAGCTGTAGCCTTCCGGGTGCTTCCCTGGGTCGTAGTCCCCAATCTCGGCTGGTGGGAGACAGAACCGGTCAGGAACAGCAGCAAAACCCAGATCGCCGTGTGCATCCCCACCGCAGCGGTGCCCGTCTCGGCAGCGGAGCCGGCAGCAACGGGGCGCAGGGTCAGGCTGCATCCTGGGAATGCCGCTCCGACCCCGCCGTGCTTCCCACCAGGAGGGATCGTTTGTAAGGCATTAACTGCATCCCATTAATTTCACCGTTTGCTTAGGAATCACCTGTCAGCAGATGGTCACTGTGCTAAATTTATTAATTCCTCAACCTATTTGCCAAGAACCCCCCGGGAGCCATGCTGGTCTGTGTCGCGGCAGCCTTGGGGCGGTCAGCCCCGCGCACCCCGGGGGCAGCCCCGGCCCCCACCCCGACCCCGGCCGGGGACGAGGCAGCGAGCACATTCTGCTTGCCCAGTGGATGCAACAGCACCTTGAAAGAACGTAATTCGCTGGAAATCTGTAAAGTGACATTGAAAAAAAGCTCCTTCCCCACTTACCTACCCGGGGAAGTGCTGCCGGGTGATCACGGGGACAGATGGATGCGGCAGCTCTGCCCTGTGGCAGGGGGGCTGCCTGCGATGGCTGCAGGCAGGGATTGACCCCACACCTGGAAAACCTGCTTCACGCCTGGGCGAGCTGCGAGCGCAGCGCCAGGAGGTCTGTCCTTCAGACAGCCCCAGCGGCCCCGACCCCGAGCACCGAGACCAGGGTGCAGAATCGCCTGAGCCAAGCCGACTTCTGAGCTCAGCCCTGCTGGCTCCTCGGCGCGGGCTGACGCAGCTCCGCTCCCTCTCCCAGCACCCTGCGGGCGCCGGCAGCGATCGCCGCCGGCATTTCGCGTCGGCATAGCATGGCTCTGTAGCTGGTGTCTCCCGGCGGGATTTACAGTAATCCGGCAGCCTCCTGCCACGGGGGATGAAAGGACCTCGCTCTCATTTAATTCCCTCCAGCCTCAGGTCCTATGCGAAATGTAGACCTTGCATTAATTTTTATGTTTTAGTGTTTTAAGCAAAACACTTAAAGGGGGAAATACACCGGCACTGTGAAGTAACTCAAAAATGCTTCCGAGCTGAAATTTGTCTTTTTTGGTTGCTGGGGCGCATCTCCCCACGACCACAGGCACCAGGGGACTGCAGAGAGGGGCCCCGGCAAGGCGCTGAGCCGAGCACCCTCGGGTGGGGAAGCCCACTCGCGCGACTGGCAGTGCGGTGCTAACGGCACGTTAGGGTGCTGGCACACCAGTGCCACGCAGCTCTTCCAAGCAGCCCGACGGTCCTCACTCAGCATCCAGGTGTTGCACCACGCCGAGCAGACACCAGCTGCCTCCGTGCTCTCGGTGCCACGGGCAGCGGAGGCAAGAGCAGGCAGAGCCACGCCGGCAGAAAAACTGGCAGGAGGGCAGATCAGGCAGAAGGTTTTCAGAGGTTTTCCCACCTCCTGCTCCGAACTCCACCAGCACCTCTGCAACTTGCTGACAAAAGCAGTTTCTTTGCCGAGGCGCTCGGCGGCAAGCAACGAGCTTACCCAAGGCCACGGTCACCCGCCGAGCAATCCGCAAGCCCGCGCTTCGCTCTGGAGCCCTCTTTGCCACTGCAAACCGCAGCCGCTCGCCCGTCACCGCGGGCGGAGCGCAGCCCCAGAAAGGGAAGCGCTTTGGCACAGCGCGGCTTCTGCGTCTGGGCGAGCGCAGAGCGAGGAGACACGGGCTGGGTCAGCCGCGGGGACGCTCGCGGGGACGCTCGCAGGGACGCTGCCGCCCCGCAGGCAGGCGGCACAGCTCGGGGAGCAGACGGCAGCGTGGCGCGTCTGCTGCGGCTGAGGCCCCGACGGCAGCGCTGCCTTCCTCGAGCCCAGCACGGCGCAAGCACAGCCTTGAAGCACGAGCCCTGCGCTGGCGGGATGACATTTGTATTCTAGGTGCGGTGATCTCTTGTAAGTGAAATAATGTAATCAGTACTTAGCATGAAAAGCAAATTTATCTTGTCCAAAAGCATTACCTTGAAGGATATAGGCGGCCAACAAAGCGGCATCCGAAGTCTTGCAGAGGAGACGGCCATGGTAAAGATCCCTTTTGATCTGCAGGAAGACTAAATACCTGCGGACAGAAGAAATAGTCCGTTTATTAAGCAAAGTTTGAATGACCTAACCAGGCAATTTAGATGTGGAGTATCTGCCACGAGACACCCGTACTAACATTTCTCTCCGAACAGGCCATTTACAAGACCTTACACTTGCTAGGAGCTAATTACAGACACAAGCGCTAATTACTGGGCAGTGCCCCCAGTCAGGGCTGGCGCCGGGGCTCAGACCTACACGTCCCGGCCCCACTACAGCCCACAGGGACACGGTGCCGGCTCTGGGGCCAGCACCGACCCTCGGGCTGAGGGAGGACTCCACTGACCCGGCTCCCCACCGGCACGGCCGCTCGCAGCAGGGCAGAGCTGCTGGCAGAGAGCTCCCGTGGGCACAGAGGCACTCGGATGTGCGTTCCCACTAGGGAAAGGAGGAAACGCGCAGACAAGGAGGTGCTGGTCCCTTCTGCCTGCCAGCCCCCGGGTCCCCGGAGGTGCTTCGCCCCGTTTGGGGCAGCGGTGCCCAATCGCAGCTGCAACGGCCCCAGCCCATGGCGAGGTCGCCGGGGGCCGAGGTGCCCGGGGATGACGCTCCGAAGGGAGTCGCGTGGTCCCGAGCCCCCCAGCAGCTGCTGCGCTTCCCGGTCCTGCACCCTCGCCCGGCTGCACAGCTTCCCCCCAACGTGCTTTTCTCCTTCCCCAACTTGCTGTACCCTTCCCGCTTCCCCTCCTCCGTGCTCGCCAGCGATCAACGCTGCATCACCTACCGCGAGCCGCCCCTCGCGCTCGCCCGTCGCTACCGCCATGCACCAAAGCCCCGTGAAAAGATAAACTATGATGTTGGAAAATTACATATTTGAATAAATTTAAACCTAAGCAACAGTTTGGGCTGAGTCATGCGGCAACGTGCTTGGGAAAACCTTTTGATCGTAAAGGGTAAGTCACAGAGCGAAGGAGCAAAATGGAAACTGGAGTGCTCAGAAACGTGTTTAAATAACCAGACTGGCGCTCTGCAGTATCTCAGTCACGCTTCATTTCCCAAATCCGTACTTATGATGAGATAAACCACTAAATTTCACAGATAAAAATATATTAAAGAGAAATTAAGATATTAAAGTGTACTCGGTTCAGGGGACCGTGAATTTTAAGCCCAGGTTTCAGCTGCAGTTGCAGGCACACCTGGAATGGCGGCAAGCAGGAGCAGCCCACCCACACGGGGGGCTCGCCCCGGCGCCGTGGGGCACCCGCGGGGGACCCGTGGGGGACCGTCCGACCTGGACCCCAGCCCCCGGGCAGACAGCCTGAGTCTGGCTGGGCCGCAGAGCTCCACGCTGACATCAGCCGCGGGGCACAAAAGGGCCGGAGGCGGCCGCGGTCCCAAAGCCGGGCTCGCGTGTGACCCGCGGGAGGAGCAGGGCCTTCTGCTCCCAGGCCCCAGCGCCGCCTCGGCCGCGCCGGCAGTCTCGGCGGCGGGTGGCCAGGGCTTCCAGCGCTCGGGGTGACAAACCCTGCTGGGGCCTGAGCGCCCTGGCGTGGGGCCAGCCGGGACGGGGACCCCGGGCTCGGCTGGCGAGCACCCTCGCCCAGCACCAGCCCTTCGCCAGCACCCAGCACAGACCTCACAAAAAATGCACCATCAGATGGGTTTAATCCTGCCGATTCCCCCCCATTCGCGTGCCCCCCCGAGACCCTCTGTTCCCTTTAGGCAGGGAAAGCCTGTAGGTCTGAGCTGGTTTTACACACAAAAACATTCAGCAGGTGCCAAACAGGTTTTCCAAAGCCGGGCTTGTGCCTTGGAAATGCCCCCTGGAAAGGGGAGCTTCCCGGGGCGGCGCCGGGCTGTGGGCTGAGCCTGCCTTGGAAAAGGCTGTTAAAAATGGGAAATATTTCTGAGCTTGAACCAGCGAGCCCCCGGGCTGGCTCCGTCCCCGACGCTCTTTGGGTCTGGCTCCTCCATAAGGGTAAATCCCTGACCTCCATTTCAGTTCTCCTTACTGTGCTTGACGCTGCAGATGTTTGCTAATCTCTGATTAAAGAAAAGAAATACAATTAACATATTGTATGCACAGCTTAATGCCCACATAATAGCTGTCATTACTCGGAGACCATGTCTTCGGCCACTTCACATTTAAATTACGGCCTGATGGCTGCACAGGGTTGCAGTTGCTGGGATTGAATGTAAAATCTGCAAACTAAATAAATGCCTCTCAAGCAAAACAAGATGTATCTGTGTGAAACTATTCCTGGGCACTTCTGTGGGTCCCCTAAAATGTGCCTGTAGGAAAAACCAGACCAATCCTGTCCATGAAAACTGATTACAACGCGTGTCGCGGCAGCAGCAGGAAGACTGGCGTCCTGGACGTGAAGACACTTTGAAACGGGCCCAGCAATTGCGCACAGGGCTCCTTACAAACGCTTTCACCCCAGTCTGCATCTCCCCTCTAAGGTCAGGCCTGAAGAACGGAAACTTTCTCAGGCTTCCAAACAGCTTCAGGGGTTTTTCAGCTTTGTTTTTTGGGTCCTTCCACGAAACACAAGCAAAGCTTTCATTGGTTTTGTACATTATCATGGGGAAAACAAACTCCAGAAGAGTTTTTGAAACACCTCACCATCCTCTACTTCTTCGAACTGATCTGCCCAACAAAAATACAGAGAGTTTATTAATGCAAAACTAAGTAAAAAGCTGAGCCCGGGCATATTCCAGTCATGCTGCATAACTGGCTCCAAAAGCCTAGACATCCCCTCCTGTTTGCTGCCTGCAGAAACAGACTGAAAACCCCAAGAATTAAATCCTGGGATATATTCAGCTCTATCAGTAAGCCTGCTTAGTTCTCGACGAGCTTAGCACGGACCCCAGCTACTCCTCGGGAATATTTCCTGGCAGCCCGAGCGCCGTCCCCAGGCCCAGGGAGGAGCGGCCGCAGCGCGGGGCCTGGGCGCGCCGCGGGACGCGGGGCTCCAGGCTGCCGAGACCGAGCCTCTCAGTGGGGGTGGCGAGGGCTGCGTGCCACCGCCTGAGGGTACCCGGGCCGGGGCGCGGGGTCCTGCCATTTGCAGCGGCTGACTGCAGCGCGACGGGGCGTTTGCAGCTGCATTGGAGATACAAGAGAAGTCTGTGTGACTTCTGCCCCCGTTATTTTCCAGGTAAACGGCGGCTTCCTTCCCCGGGACGGACGCTCTCCGGCCTTGCGCTGAGGTACGTCGCAGGTAAAAGCCGGGGTAGGAAGAGGGGAGCTGCGGCTGCAGACACAAACAATGATGGTTCTCCCCCCACACCCGGGGCCTTTGTTCACAGATGGAGCTCACCGGCTTCGCCCCGGGCCCGGACCCGCCCTTGGCGGATGGCACCCTGCAAGTTTTGCGCCTTTTCGCACCCCAAACCTAGATCCAGGCCACAGTCAGGAAAAGCATTTCTGCAGTCGCTTCTTCACGTGTCGCTTCTCCGGACCGTCTCCCTGGGCCGCGCTTCACGTAAGGGCCTACGCAAACGACTAAGAGCAGAAGAAGGTGAAACGCTTCCCTCCCAGAGCTTGTTGCGAGAGGCAGCTGGCTCCTGCCAGCACTTTTTGCCAGCGCTTTTTGCCCCAAACCACTTTTGGATGCTTTGAATTGATTCGGTACTTTTCTTAGCGGTCCGCGGACACCCGCACGCCGGGAGCGAGCCAACGACTTCTGAAGCTACAAACGGGCCCCTGCTTTCAGCCCAGGGAACACCAGCCCCACAGCCCGGGAAGCAGGCCGGCAAAGCGCAGGCCGGCCGAGGGCAGCTGCGGGTGCTGCACGCCACAGCCTGCCGCCTTCACCAGCAGGAGCGGGGCCGGGACCTCTTGGCATCAACAGAAGGTTGCCAGCCCCTTATTCACCATTTATTTCTCTCTGTTTTTTACTGTAAGTTCATGGATGCGTTTAGGAAGAAGCAACCGTTCCCGCAACACAACAGAATAAAGGGGCACTGGAGGCGTTCGGGGGTAGACACAGACGCGGTGCTGCGCGAGACCCAGCGGCAGCCGGCCTGCCTCCATCCTGAGGAGCGGCGCGGAGCGGTCCCGGCATGAGCTGTCCCTTGTCTCCGTATGACACCGGAGGAGGATGGCCGGTGAGCAGGAGCTGCTACCCAGAAGGTGGCAGTCCCCGTATCACCCAAAGCACCCTGACGGCAAATCCCAAGCCCTCTCCCGGGTGCAGGACTCACAAGGGACCTCGCAGCCCCGACGGTAACACCGCTGACATGCACCAGGGAAGACTGCGGCGCAGGCCCAGGGGACACCGCTGAGCTGTTCCACACTGCTGAGGAGGCTCAGCCACACCACGTCTCCTCTAGTGACATCCTTGGCCAACGGCCCCTGCGGGGCCACGGCAGGAGCCTCGCCGAGCCCTGGGGCCGACCCATCTGCCCTTCTTCACTTTGTGCGCTACAGGTTCATTTAAAGCTTCGCGACCTGGGTCAGAATCCGGCGGAGAGCTGAGCGGCCCGCGTGCCCCACCACCCGGGAGGGGAGCCGGGAGCCTCCACTCCTGTGCCGGGGGAAATCTGGAGAACACCTAAGCACGGCTGAGGAACTCGTTTGCAGCTTTGCTTGGAAAGGCGACAGCAGCCTCGCAGGAAGCCGCAGCGGACCCTGGCACGGGCGGGGTGTGTGCCACCACTGCCCCAGCGCTGGCCCCTGCTGCCACAGCCGGCTCTGGGGTCTCGCTGCCGCGGGCACACGGAGCAGCCAGGCTCGGCCGCCCTACCTGACACTTCGGGCACGTGGTGCCGGACACATCAGCAGAGTGATTAACGGCAGCACCCTGTTTTCCTCCTCTCACAGAATGGGGGGACAAGGCACTTGCTGTGCCTGACGCCCCGCCAACCCTCCGGGCTCTCCCAGCTCTGCCACCCCTCCGCCGAGCCGGGCTCAGCCCACAGGCCAGGCCTGCTGCCGGTCCCGCGGCGTGCTGACACGCTGCCTTCCATGCTCTGGCCTTGTCTTACGATGCAAAATTTCCCGCAGCCCCTTTAAACAGCTCTAGCAAATTTTATTCAGCATTTAATGCAGCCTGTGTGCCCATGACCTGCCATGCTTGGGAACTCGAAAGCAAGGCTGGTGTGGCCCACCCAGCCCTCGGGCGAGGCTGAAGTGCTTCTTGCTCCCCTGCACCACCGCACAGCGGGCAAGCGACGCAGTCTACACCCCGCGCCGGGTGTAGCAGCAGCGGAGACACTGCAGCAGCGAGCTGCTGGTGGAGCAAGGGGTCCTGCCCCGGGGGAAGGTGACTGCCCAGTCCCGGGCTGGTGGGGGACGGTGCGGTGCCCACGCCCTGGCAGGGCTCCGTGGCCTTGGCATGCTCCCTGCAGCGTGCCTGCACCCAGTCCACACCACTTCCATCACCTTCTCCCCAACAAACCCCTTGCAAAAACAGCCAAGACTTACTTGCAGCAATAATGTCAAAAAGTGCCAGCGGAAAACGCAGAAACCTTTAGCAAAGGCGCCAGCTCAGCGGCCTGGGGCAGAGACCCGACGCTCCAGGCCAGGGCGGGCGGGGGAGCCTGGGCTGTCCAGCCCCCGGGATCCACAGTCACCGCTTGTTTTCCGAAGCTGCTGCGACTGCTCAGCGAGCGCCCTTCACCTCCCTCCTTCTGGCAGGAAGAGCGGCGTGAAGAGCCCCTAAGGATAGGAACTCGAGCACAGCGCTGTCAAGCGTCTGCATCGCAGCTTATCGCCCATTTCTCCCCGAGCATTCGTGCCCCTTACGTGAAAGGGATGTGGCTAATTACTTCCAGGGGACATTGAGGGAACTGGGGACAGTCAAAGGCTTCCCCGACAGACCAAGCACATGTAATGACACGCTGAGCTAAGGACGTGCTCAGGCAGAGGCACTACCTGCTGATTCAGAATGGCAGGAGTATCAGCAGAAATCAGACCCTTGCAGCAGAACTGCTGCTCCTGCCTGAATCCACCTCCCTACGCCGGCCGGGCCGGGGGGCTCCAGCCGAAAGAGAGATTTTGAAGAGCTGCAGGGAAGGGCACGCGGCTGGCGCAGCCCAGGGGTTGTTCTGCGTTGGCGGGATGGTAGCGAAGTCACGACGGACGTTCCGGTGAGCAGTGCTGTGCTCGGAGCGCTTTGCCCTGGGAATGTGGTTTTCATAACCGACAGCAGCCAAAGACCAAGTCAGTGGGTTTATGCCCACAGCTAGCGCTCCCCGGCAGGCTCCGCGCGCTAACGAAGCACAGGCGCGGGTATTTCCCCGCACTTGTGACAGCCCAGAAACGTTCAGGCTGTTGCTCTCCCTTGACTATAAAACGAAGCCCGGCAAGGTGTGTTCCTGCCTCGGCCAAGGCAAGGAACACCCTCGCTGCCCGGTGCCGCCGGCGCAGGGCTGGCCGGTCCCTGTGTGCCGGGGTCTTACCTGGTGATCTCCTCCTTCAGAGCAGCAGGGTCCGTGGGATAAAACTTCACGCGGAAGCACATGGTGAAGGGAGGCTGGGCTGCAGGGAGAACAGCGATACCATGGTCACCAAGTGACAGGGTTTGTCCCCTTCATCCTCCCGAATAACCCTGCTCGAGGAGACGGTCAGATATTGCTGGGGGTCTCACCTACCCTCCCTGTTACCCTCAAACACAGCCAAGCTGCCCTGGGTAAGGAGGGAGGAGATGGGCACGGGGCCGTCGCCCGCTGCAGTGGCTTTGGCAGGAGCAGATGTCCCCGGTAAAGCCATGGGGGATGCCCACGGCACCGTCTGCCAGCCGTGCACCCCACTCCCCGCTCGCCAGGCGGGCTGTGGCGCTGGCAAATCTCGCTTTGCTCATCCTCATCACCTCCGGCAGGGCCGGTGCCCCCATGCCCGTGTGCTGCAGGGCACGGCTGGCTGCAACTGCAGTGGGACCAGTGGAGAATGATCCCTCTTTCGACCCAGCAGACACACTTTGTGGGCAATCAAAAAGCCCCTTTTTCTGGGAGGTGTGCTGGGAATTGCCCCCAGAGGGGAAGGACTGGAGAAAATGGAAATACATCCAAAATGAGAGGAGCATGGACCGCCTGCCCAGGACATCTGCTCGCAGAGATACTCACCCCTCATCTGCTTCACAACTGACTTGGTAAATTCCAGCCAATGCTGAAATGAAAAAGAAGGTAATTAAAGCAAGTCAGTAATAAACACTTTCAATTAATAACATTGACTCTTCGGGGCAAAATTAAAGAAACAAAGAAAAGCCACCTCTGCTTGAAATAAAAGCCTATGCGGTGGCAGATCCCCCAGCTGCATGGCAGAGGTGGGAGGGGGCTGCAGCCCCTGCCCGGCCAGCAGCCGAGGGAGGGCCCGAGCAGGCGCCGAGCCCCAGCGTCCCCATCTGACGACGCTTTCTCTGCAGCGGGGAAAGCCGGGTCCTCCGTGTCCCCTCTTGGCGGCCCCATTGGGTCGAGGCGGTGGCAGAGCCAGCTCCGTCAATGACGAGGTGAGCAGCTGAGCTCGCTCAGCGCCCAGCAAGGACACTCTGCCAGCCCCAGGGGAGGCGCCGGGCAGAGCAGGGGCTCGCAGGGAGCCGTCTTCCTTTGCTCAACAGGACAGGCTGTCCCCAAGGTCAAGTGCAGTTTTCTATCAGCGATGACAACCTGGCCAAGTCCCATGGCAGAAGTATCCTTCTCCAGCCTGAGCAACCTCCCGCTCCGGGTGCTCTGCACACCAGCTCGCTGCGTAAGCAACCACGCAAAGTGGTGAATGTTTTTGTGCTGAGGTACCTGGTCCCCAGTTGCTAAAATCATCCTTCAGTGGTGCTGCAGGGTTGCACGTGTGCTCTGGATGGTGTTGAAGCAGTGTGCGGACTGGGCACTTTGAGATGCCACTTTTAAAGCCCTAAATCAAGGTCCTGCATGTAAAACGTACAACCCACCTCCCCGCACGCTGGCGGCTCTGGAGAACGTGGGGCTCCCCCGGGGCTCTGCCCGGCGTCCCGCTGACCCCCACCGTGGGGACTGGGGCTGCCTGTGCCGCCGCGGTGCTGGCCCGCGGGAGCACGCAGCAGCGCGGTTCTGCCAGCGAGGGTGGTCGCTCTGCAGCGCTGGCTGCAACGACCGGCTGAAATCACCCAGCCCAGCCCCAGGAGGAACCGGGAGCTATCATCACAGCGTGACACCAGGAAGGTTAAGTTCAAGTCTGTATTTCTGAAATTACACTTCTGTGTCACCAAAAAGAAACCATCAAGCCCTGCCTGCAGAAAAGCCTCTGCAACAGCTGCTGCTTTGATTTGACATCACTTGAGCAGGCACATTTAGGAAACAAAGAGTTGTCAGTCAAGAAGTGGCTTCAGACGCCTGTGTGTTGGGAAGGGGGAACCCACCAGGGTGCCAGGAACCCAGTGCAGGACCAAGGGACCCTCCGGGCCATGACGGTCCCCACCATGCTGGGAAGAAGCAGCGCAGTCTTTTGGACTAGGCTGAAAGGGTTTGAGTGCCGGCATCAGCACCCGCTGGCTCAGACCCAGCAGGGTCCTGGGAGGCGACAATAAGGAGGCAGGACTTTGCCTCCCTTTTTCTTCACTCTAAGCGTCCTCGCTGCCTCTGGGCCCATGTTCTCAACGGATGCAGCTCATGTGTAGCAGCCCCAGGGCAGTGCACAGGCTCCTCACGGCCACGCTTAGGAATTAAGGTTTTCAATGACCGTGCTGTGCCGTCCCGGTGGGAGCCGCAGCTGTGCCCGGAGCGCGCCGGGGGCTGCGGCAGCCGCCTCCCCCACATCACACGAGCCTGCGGCTCCCAGCCCAGCCCCGGGCAGGATCAGAGTCCAGCCCCGCTAGCTGTGTCCCCAGCCCCTCCACGGCCCAGGGCAGCGCACGTGGCAGAGCGCGCTTTCAGTAAGGAACATCAGCTTGTGCAGCTGAAATAACGGACTGAAGCGACAGGTTAGTTCATCACAGGCTTAAGCGCAGCACTTTCAGCCGGGGAAATGCTAAACCCGGGCAGCTCTTTGACAGCCGCCGTGCCCGTGAGCTGCGGGGCTGGGGCGGTCTCGCACGTGGAGGGGTCTCTCCTGCCACGCAGCCCGGTCCCGGGATGTTGCTCGAAGCTGAGCGACGACGCTCTTGCCTCAACCCTTGCGGCCTGAACCGAATCGGAACAGACCCAGGAGAAGGAAAGCACCGGTAAAAGGGGCATCCCTGGCATTGCCAGGCGTGCCAGCTCTGCCTCCGCGCCCCTCTCCCCCTCTCCCAGGGGCTGCCATGCTGCTGCATTCACCCGCTGCCTGCTGGCTTTGCACTTTGCACCCAGAGTGCCCGAGAAGCAGGATCTGGCCCCAGACGCTGACCCACCGCACGCGACAGCGGAGGAACGCTCTCTCCTTGCCCCAGTGCAGACAAGACAGGGACCCTGCGCTCTCCATCTGCCTGCTCGTTTGCTACAAGAGAGAAACCCCAGTACACCTCCTCCAGGCAGTGACTGTGCCGAGGGGTTTCCAGAGCGCGTGCGGAGCGCTCGGCGAGCGCAGACTTCAGCTGCGCTCTCTCTCTCCACCGGCCGTGCCCACAGGGACGATGCATGGTAATGCATCATGCACAGGGCTTTATTTCTACATGTGTTTAAAGAGGCGACTCACCAAAAAGCAGGGAAACAAAGCGCCGACACAAGTGGAGCGGCAGTTAATGATCCCGCAGCACCATGCAAGAAAAATGCGGCTCTCCAGCGCTGAAGAGCCCGCGCGCCGCAGCCCCTGCGCACCCAGCCCTCGGGCAGGTCGCGCATCAGCCTGGCAACGATGGCCAGGAGGCAAATCTGGGAGAGGGCCGGAGAAGTCGGGAGGGAGAGAGCCCAGAAAACACAAGTCAGGGGGCACAGGTGATAGAGAGGGGTGGTCCAGAGCCCCCCGCGAGAGGCAGCAGCACCTCATGCTCCCTCATGGCCCCAACTTAGCAATGCGGGGAGGACGAGGAAGAGGAGGCTACTCTCCGGGCGAGAAAAGCCATGTGAGCGTCGGGGGGTGCCCCTGGAAGGGAGAAGAGGGGAGCAGGGGGCTCAGGCTGGCCCTGTCCCGCCGTGGGTGGCCGGGGTGGAGCAGCTCCCTGGCTGCGAGCAGCGACGCGGGGCCCAGCTCCTGGCCCAGCAGCGGCTGCTCCCCGCAGCAGATGCAGCCAGAGGAGCCTTGGGGAGCAGAAACTGCTGCGGCGGCTTATGCTGATCCACAGGAAGCGCACCACGAGGCCGTCACGGACAGCTACGCGGTCACGGCGCCTCTCGTTCGCAAACCTCGAGTGCTCTAACGGCGAGTGGCAATTTAATATGGAGCTTGCGTTCTGCACGCGTTTTAAAAGGAGCACGGCCAGTTAACCCTGAAGAAGCGGCAAGACTCACTCACACAACTTCTGTGTGGAAATCCAGCTCGTCGGGACTGTGGCAGACGGGCACCCACGCACGGGGCTCTGTCCCCGCGAGCGGCTGTGCCGCCCTCCGCCCGGACCCGCTGCAGCTGCCCGGGGACCCAGCGGGACTCACGGAGCCCTGCTGGGAGCTGCACTGCCAGGCCAGGCCAGGTCCTGCGCCGGGCGGTCGGCTCCCTGCGCTCCCACGTCTCGCTCCACTCTCCATGGCCTGAGGCAACATGTACAGGTGTTTGGAGTCTCAGTACAGAGCTGTCGCACGACTTCATCTCGGCGTTGCAACGCGACTCTGCTCTAGAATAGTCCTGCAAACCCAGAGTCAGGAGATCGTCCTCCTCGCCTTTGCTAGAGCATCAAACCCTCTCGCTTCACAAATGCGTGGTGCTTTCACCGCTCGCGTGGGGATCCAAGCGCCGCGGAAGTTCCTCGGGCTCGCATATCGTGACCGATGCTGAGGACGCGTCAGTGGGGCTGGGGCACGGAGGTGGCTGCTGCCGGAGCCCGGGCGCACCCCGGCCCCCCTGCCCAGGGCTGCAGCATGAGACTCAGCCCCGGCTCTGGCAGGAGAGGTGGGAAGGGGCAGGGGTCTCCCCAGGGTGCTCCGGGGGCTCTTCCCACGGGCAATGCAACAACCCATCAGGGCATCCATACCCCCCCTTGCCCTTGCCCCGCAGCAGGAGCTGGGAGCATCACTGGGGAAGAGCCCCCCATCTCTGCCTAAACTGAGTTTCATTGCAGCCATGTGCCTCACGCTCTGGCTCTCAGCCGCAGCGGCAAGGGCAAGTCTGACACCACCGAGCTGCAAGAAACCCATCGCCCACCCCGGGCAGGAAGGGCTCTCACCCTTTGCTTGTCAGGGTCCACAAACCGAATGCCGAAGTAGTCCTTCTCCAGCAGGTTCAGGTGGTGGCAGAGAAGGTCGAACAGGTACTGGCCCTTGGCATCTCTCTGCAAGACAAAGAAATGCGTTTGGAAAGCGGCAGGAGGAGCGCAGTGGAGCAGAGGGGCTGGGGCATGCTGGGGGTGAAGCCGCAAGTGACGCCAAGGACGGTGCAAATCCCACCCGCTTCCCTGGTGCTTCACCAGCGATGTTTTCAGCTCAGAAACCGTCTCACATCCCACCCGAGGGGCAGCCCAACAGCAGCCGGGAGCAGGATGCCATAGTGCACCGGTCCCCGTCCCGTCCCCGCCCAGAGACCTGAGCATCGTGGGATGCTGAGGCTGCCCAGGGCTCGGCCCGAGACCGTGGCATCGGCCAAAAACCACGGCCACTTGGACAACAAATCTGCGTGCCGGTGGCTCTGGGCAGCGCTGCAGAGGCAAAGCCGCCTGGACGGAGCGCGCAGCGAGAGTGCGGCGAGAGCGTGAGCGGGGCAGAACGGCAACCACCCCAAACACGGCCTGAAGGCCACGAAACACCCAGGGTGCTTTAAGAACTTGCGTTCTTCGGACGGTACTTTAGAAGCATAAAGAAGGCACTTTAGGTACCTTTCTTTATATGAAAGGGTATATATACCCTTTATAGGGTAAAGGGTGTATATACCCTTTACAGTACTTTAAAGTACTAACGGGTACATAACTCTTTATACTAAAGGGTACTTTAGAAGCATAAAGAAAACCGCAAGCAAGGTCAGAGTCTGCCTGGGAATCACGCTGCAGGCCGAGTGATAGGGAAGCGTGAGGCGGGAGGCTGTGAATTTTGGGGTCTGCTTGCCTGGCCCATGTTTTCAGGCAGATCAGCAAGGTCACAGCTCTGCTGCTGCCGAGACCCCCGTGGGACTCCCTCCCCATAGGCACGGTCACCGACAGCTCACGGCGTCTGCTCTCCTCCGGTGCGCTCAGTCTTCTCCTGGTTTGGCACCGTGGCCCGAGTCCAGCACCGACCTGCCTGTTTTTAGCGTATTCTATGCCCTTTTCTGCTGTTGAGCTTTTAGGGAAAAACCTTCCCCCTTCCTTGGCCCTGGGGCTCCACATCGCTGCGGGTGGATGTCGCAGAGGGACTCCACGGTTTTACACTTTCTCCAGGACCACCCTGTGCTGCCGGACCCCCACAGCTCTACAAGGTCCCATCTGCCAGTACAGCTTACAGGTAGCACTAGGCTGAACGTTAATGGGGAATTTAAAAGTATTATAGATACAAAATTTGATGCATCTCAACATTTTAAAAAATTTCATTTCCAGCACTGCAAAGACTGAAGCACACCCTTAATTTGGCCGCTGTGAGCCGCTCCACAGACCACAACGCCGTGGCCCTCCTTGCATTTGGTGTGGAAATGCAGCACCCGAGAGAGCCGGGGGCACCAGCGTCCCGAGGGACACCCACTCACAGCTCATCCAGCTGTGGGGGTCACTGCTGGAGCTGGGCTGTGCATCCCCTCTGTCAAAAAGACCATTACCACTTTACCCAGAAACGGTTTCCCTACCCGCTAAAGGTCAGGCGCCATTAAGCCAAGAAGAATAAGGAGTTACGCCGAGGCTCCTCTGGTTCAACACTGCCTTTGCTCCCCGGAACTGCCCGCCCAAGGGCGTAGAGCCCCCACAAGAGAGCTGATTTATCAGCAACAGGATTTCCCCAGACCAAGCGCACAGCCGTGCAACGCTGCAGAAAGAACCCCTCATGCGCCAGCAATTTAGCTACTCCAAAATTCTCCATCCAATTTATAATCGGCCACTGCAGCATTTTGCTCACCAACAGGAACCCAGGTACACACGGGTAATTCATGAGCCTCTGCTCCCTGGAGCCGCCGGCAGGATCCGTGCCGGGCATAGCGGATCCGTGCCGAGCGGAGCTGCACCTCCGTGGCGGTCTCGCCCCCCGAGGTTCAGCGCTTGCTGAGAGTGGGGTCTTCTCAGTCTGTGTCAGGTTTGGGATCAAAACCAGTATTTTATTTATTTCTGAAAAGCTTAAAGCAGATGCTGCTCCCCTGGGAAACCCCCTTGCCTGGAGCCAGGGAGGGAGAAGAAGTAAAACCGTCGGAGCCTGCTGTCTCTGCCCCTTCACGGCAGAGCAAACGGCACCCAGGCGCCCGGGCTGAGGGGGACGCGCCAGCAGGATCCGTCCCCTCGGCCTGGCAGCCCTCCCGGCTGCGCTCTGGGGCTTGCAGAAGGACCCGGGAAGGCTGCGCTGCCGTTGATGGGAGAGCTGCTTTACAGCACCGCGCCGCTGCAGCCCAAGGGCTGCTCCTCCTTTGGCCAAGGCGCGTTTCTGTTTCCCGACAAACGCATTCAACACGTGCATTACCAAATCAAACGACCACCTGGCAGGCACAGGCCATGCAATTGGGGAACCCCACGGCTCCGGCATTAAGCCGTTCCTGGGGCTTGGTACGGTACGATAAATGTCTCTGCATTTTAAATCAACGGTGCTTCGTTTAGAGACACGGAGGTCAGGCTGCAATCATGCAGCTGCTACAAGGACTTGCCCTCGGCGCTGGTGCCGGCGCCTGGCAGGCACCCGTGCAGCAACGAGGTGACCCGATGTGGCGAAGCCCAGGCAGCGCTGCCGCCGGAGCAAGGGCCGTCCCGGTCCCAGGGTGCGAACAGCCCGTCCTGCTCGCCCGGCCGCTGCAGCGCTCGGCCAGCGGCGGGGGCTGGTGGTGTCCCGGGTGGTCGCACGCACACGTCAGCAGCAGAAGCGGCTCTGCAGCGCAGAGGGAAGGGCTGGGGGGGGGACACGTTTGCTCCTCAGCCCGAAGGGATGACGGGGGAGGACGGACAGCCCCTGTGCCGGGTGGAGCGGCAGACCCCGGTGCTGCCCAGCAAAGCTCGGCCGCGGGGCGGGGGGCTCTCCGGGCCCTGCTGCTCCCAGCAGATGATGGCCTCGATCGCCCACGTGAAGCCTCCTTTGGAAATCCTGCTGGTGACCGTGCCCCAACCATCCGCCCCGGGGCCGGTGCCGTCACAGTCGTACCCCAACGCTCCCCTCGCTCTGCCACCTGCACCTCCTGGAGCCCGGCTCTGTGCTCATGGCATCGGCACTGCAGTCTTGCCAAAACACCCAGAGGCGATGGCGAGGATCCGCTGGCTGCCTCCGAGGTTCACCCCTGCTGCCTCGGGCGTCCCACCCCCCCGGAGCTGCCTCAAGCCACCCCCCAAGGCCTGGGCTGATCTGCGCAGAGCAAGTCCCTGCTCCCCCCTCCTCCGCCCCTCGCATGCAGGACTGGGTAGGACTCACTCGGGCATCGGCCAAGCTGCAGTCAAGGCTTAAAAAGGCTCCTGTGGCAAACGTGTTTGACGGGATCTGTCTGGGATGCAGCCAAGGGCAGCTTTTTATGCAGCAGCTGACGCACTGTAAAAAACACGGCACTGAAAGACGCCGAGCCATGGCCTGCGTCCTCGGGGGGTTCAGGTGTCTCTCCCCCTGCCAAGGGGCACGCACATGTTCACCGTTCGCAGAAGCACCACATCCCTGCAGATTAAGCAGGGTCCCCCCGTTAGCCTTGTACCCGCGCCCCTGCAGGCTGTGTGCACATGCAAGAGAAAAGGGCTCCAGAAGAGCTTCATCTGGGCAGACGGGGTGACTTTGAGGTGAAGCTTCAGCAGCTGGGTGCTCCCCAGGAGAGCACCCCAATGCATCTGAGCGGGCTGTGCTCCGGCTCTGCACTGGTCACGCTCGGCTGCGGCCAAGGGGTGCGAAGCTCCTCTGTTCTGTGTTCGTAAAAGCTCTCTGCGTCAATAAACACGTCTGCGGCTTTGCTCTCACTATGCTGGGGATAGCAGCGAGATTTCGCTTTCCTGCAAGTGCA
This sequence comes from Phaethon aethereus, assembly GCF_964289735.1. Lineage (NCBI taxonomy): Eukaryota > Metazoa > Chordata > Aves > Phaethontiformes > Phaethontidae > Phaethon > Phaethon aethereus. The sequence continues at coordinate 693,239 of NC_138588.1, forward strand.
TCTCCTGGGAGGGATCGCAGAGGGTCCTCCGAGGAGCATCGGAGAGGCTTGTGTGACACCTTCCACCGCCGCGGCAGCAGGTGCCGTCGGAACCAGCGCTCGACGGCAGCGCCAGCCACGGCTGCCAGCCCACTATGTCCTCAGGGCACCTGCGATGCCCGCGGGGCTGCAGCCCGGCCCCGGCCCCAGCCCTGCACTTGCGCTGCCCACACAGCAGCCGTGGGTCAGCATCCTGCTCCTGCACTCCAGCTCCTCAGGGGGGACGCTGGGGACTGGCACCCACCACCCCAAAGGAATGTGGCCGAGGACTCCGGGTGCTGTTCACGGGGCCACGAGGTGGTTTGGCACCTGAGAGGACAAGCGTTCTCGTGCCGGCCAGGCCGCCCGCTGCCGGCACGGCACCGCAAGCTGCGGAGCCCGACCTTGCAGCCTGGCAGTAAAAGGCTCTCCGAACCTCGCCTGGCTCACGCCGAAGTCAAACAGCGCTGCGCTTTCGGCTCCTGCTGTCAAGACACAGCGGAGCAGCCAAAAGCCTGCTTCCAGAGCCTGCGGCCGGGGACGGCTGCCGGCTGGGCACCGCAGTGAACCCCTGCCTGGCTCAGCTCAGCCGGCTCCCGCTCCCCCAGTTCGTTCCCAAGTTTTTAAGCAACTCTCCTTGCTGTGGAAATGGAGACTGGAGGCAGCTGTTCTGGGCAGAAAGAAGGTGAAGCAGCAGGAGAGCATTGAGAGTGGTGCCAAGAGAGTTTGCAGCGAGGCAGCCGCAGCGTTCCGCAGCCGCAGCACGGCTGGGGAGATGGGCTGGAGCTGAGCAGGCAGCGGTCCTGCCGTCCACCCCGGTCCTTGGGAGATGCCGAGACCGTAAACAAACAGAGCTCCCCACAGGCAGCCGGTCCTGCCAGCCGGCGGGAGCAACGCTCTGACAGCGCAGAGCTAGAACTCCAGAAATCGCCTCTCCCCACTCTCCTCTCTGCATCCCTCCGCTCCTCCTTCCCAGGCCAAACAGCAGAGCCCCCGGCCTACCCTCGCTGTGATGTCCGAATGCACCCAGCATTGAAAAAAATGAAAGATTTCCCTTCCCGTACTCACATATTGAAACTTGTATTTCAGCGGCCACCAGCCACAGCCTGCCCTGCACGCTGGACCCTCGCCGGGCGGCGTTAATGGTGCTGATCAGCCCGCGCAGCCACGCAGGTGCTGCGTTTGCTGCAGCCCTGCGGCCACGGCTGTTGGCCACGGACCCGCTGGAGAAGCCGTGGCTGGGCATCCGCGCCACGAGGCTTCAATGCATTGCGGCCATGCAGGATGGGCACCCGTGCAGCAGCTCCCGCGCAGCCCATGGGTACAGGCACCCCGGCGCTGCCCCGTGCTCGGGAAGCATCCTTGGGCGGTGTCCAGCGGAGACCACCGCGCAGAGGAACGAGGTGCTGGTCCGGGATGGGCAGAGCCGACGCATCGGGAGCAGGAGGGACAGCGGGGACCCCAGTGCTTGTCCGCACCAGCCATGTCCCCCTTTTGCACGGCTCGAGGACCAGAAACCCAGAGGTGGAGAGCAACCGCTCGGCTCCAGCCCGAGCCAACGGTGACTCCTTGGGCCGGCAAAGCGCGCGTGCCCCGGGAGCCCAGCCCTGGCAGGGCTGAACGCCCACCTCGCCCCCAGCCCCTTGTGCAGAGACATTCATTTACTGCAGCAGGAAAAGGCAGGTCCCCGCTGGGAACGCGGACGTGGACGGCCCTGGGCCGGGTCCCCGCGGCTGTGGTGCCCCCCCCTTCCCACCCCAAACCAGGTACCCTCAGGCCTGCGCCCCTCGCCCACCGCCCTGCTGCAGCCACGCCGGGCAAAGTGCCCCCGGCTCGGCTGAGCGGGGAGCTGCCGGCCGGGCTCGCCGGCACCGCCGGCCGCTGCTCGGGAAAGGAGGCCCCTCATTTACGAGCCTGAATATGGATTTCGGTGCCAAATGCGGAAAACCATGGCCTAGATTGTGCTTTATTAATAGGCTAATTGAGTCTCCGTGTGTGTCATCCATCACTGCCAAACACAACCGCCGCCTGGTATGGGCTGTGCGCCCGGCTCAGGTACGAGGGCACGAATTGGAAAGGAATAACGAAACCTGCCAGAATCCAACTCACTTTTCCTGAGTTACAGCAAGCTATTGTTCTTCCGTTAAATAATATTCATTTTTTTCAATGAGGACTGAAGCAGCAACACAGAGCTTGAGAAGAGAGAAACTGCAGCAGCGTCTTCCGAGCAGCAGAACAAAGACCCGGGCCCTGCTCGCCCGTCGGGCACGGAACACCCTTCCCAGGTCAGCTGCTGGGCACATTAGGGGAGACTGGCCCTCCTCCTGCATCACACAGAAAATAGTCATAAATACTGATTTCCTTTTCTTCCCCTAGAAAAGATGACTTGGCAGGATGCACTACAGGGACACCTGACACGGCCACAGAGGCTGAAACAACTGACCACACAACAGAAATTGTAGCTGCATAAATGAAGACGTACTGGTAAATTATCCCAAATTACACCCAAAGGGCTGTTGCAAGCGAAGCGGCCACCGCAACACGTGCAATCTCTGCTGCCAGCTGTGCGCGGCACATCTGGCGGCTGTGCCCGGGCTGCGGCCCCGCCGCAGGCAGCCCCAGCCAGGCACGCTGCTCGTCGCGCCGCAGCGAGGCGGGCTCCGTCCCGCGCGCGCCGGCCGAGCTTTCACGCTCAGGGAGGTGTGCAGCGGGCAGCGGTCAGGAAGAATGCCCGAGGCAGCGGCACATGCGCGAACGTCTCTCGCTAGACGAGAGCAGAGGGGACGATTTTGCCGCCGGCGGCATCGCGCCCCTCCTCACCTCCCAAAGCCGGTTTTGCAGGGATTTGTTACGGGCTCTTCTCCCTTTCCCGACCCGTGCCCCAAAGCAGCACGAACGTCCGCATAATGCTCTCCTCTGCGATTTTAACACGGAGAGATCACAGCGAAGGGCAAATCAGACATCCCCCCCAGCCCAGTGGAATTTAGCGAAAGCGTGAAAACACAAACTGCATTACGGGGGGAAATGCTTTCTCTTTGGTCTCTCTAACCTGAATGAAACATATTCTCAATTAATCATTATGAGTATGTCTTTCAGGAAATTATCTGAACTGTCTTTACAAATCACAACTTAAAAGAGCTGGCTATTGCATAATACCGGCTTAAATATTCTATGTTTTGATCTTCATAGGTTTTTATAAAGAAAGACTTATATTTGTCTTAAGGTTTGCAAGTTTTTGAGCTCAGCCTTTCAGGGCACAGCAGTCTGATGGAGAGACTATTGCCTGCGGCACCGTTAGCACTCGCTGCTCGCATGCACCAGGAACGCCGCACACTAGGCTGACCCGCACCACGCCAAGTTATTTGCTGCCGAATATTAACAGCTGTTAATGTTTTTTGATGTTTTTTTCTGTCTTAAACTCCTGTTACATATAAAAACGTGAGGAACTGCAGGGTAAGCATAGCGTCACGTCCCAGGCACGTCTGGAGGCCGTAGGGTGGTGTGTTACCATTATTCATTTCAATCCTGCGACTGAGCAGGACAAGACGGAGCGATGCCGGCGGAGGCTGCTTTGCAGACACGGCACAGCCTGTGCGGCTGTGCTGACGCCGTGCTGCTGGCTGCGGCTTCCAGCGCGGAGCCGCGGAGGGTAACGCGGATTGCTGGTCACTCGTGACGTACTACGCTGGATTGTTCCGATTCCTAACAGTCCCTAATTTTGCCCAGTCTTGTGTTAAATGAGATGAAAATGTGCCACTGCTTGCAGAAGGCTGCACCGTGGCACAGGCAGGCAGAAAATCTGCAAACCTGAATTTTTCTGGGATGGTCCCTGCAGCCAGGGCCATGCGTTGCCCTGAAGCACGAGCGAAACCCCAAGGGTTTCAGCACTGCAGGGCAGCGCGGCAGCGCGCGGCAACGCCGTTGGGGGCCTGACCCCCCTCAGCTCAGCTCCCGCATCTTCTCTCGCACCCCACCTCGTCCAAGGGTGCTGGGATGTCACCGGGACCAGATCACAGAATCACAGAATCACAGAATCACTGGGTTGGAAAGGACCTTCAAGATCATCAAGTCCAACCATTAATCCAGCACCACCATGTTCCCTAAACCATGTCCTGAAGCGCCACATCCACACGTTTTTTGAACACTTCCAGAGATGGCGACTCCACCACCTCCCTGGGCAGCCTGTTCCAATGCCTGACCACCCTCTCAGTGAAGAAATTTTTCCTAATATCCAATCTAAACCTCCCCTGGCACAACTTGAGGCCATTTCCTCTCGTCCTATCACTAGTTACTTGGGAGAAGAGACCAACACCCTCGTTGCCACAACCCCCTTTCAGGTAGTTGTAGAGAGCGATAAGGTCTCCTCTCAGCCTCCTCTTCTCCAGACTAAACAACCCCAGTTCCCTCAGTCGCTCCTCATAAGACTTGTGCTCCAGACCCCTCACCATCTTCGTTGCCCTTCTCTGGACACGCTCCAGCACCTCAACATCCTTCTTGTAGTGAGGGGCCCAACACTGAACACAGTATTCAAGGTGCGGCCTCACCAGTGCCGAGTACAGGGGCACAATCACTTCCCTACTCCTGCTGGCCACACTATTCCTGATACAGGCCAGGACGCTGTTGGCCTTCTTGGCCACCTGGGCACACTGCTGGCTCATGTTCAGCCGGCTGTCAACCAGCACCCCCAGGTCCCTTTCCACCGGGCTGCTCTCCAGCCACTCCTCCCCAAGCCTGTAGCATTGCATGGGGTTGTTGTGGCCAAAGTGCAGGACCCGGCACTTGGCCTTATTAAACCTCATACAGTTGGCCTCTGCCCATCGATCCAGCCTGTCCAGATCCCTCTGCAGAGCCCTCCTACCCTCCAGCAGGTCAACACTCCCACCCAACTTGGTGTCATCTGCAAACTTACTGAGGGAGCACTCGATTCCCTCATCCAGATCATCAATAAAGATATTGAACAAGACCGGCCCCAGAACCGAGCCCTGGGGAACACCCCTTGTGACCGGCCGCCAGCCGGATTTAACGCCGTTCACCACAACTCTCTGGGCTCGGCCATCCAGCCAGTTCCTCACCCAGCGAAGAGTAAACCTGTCTAAGCCACGAGCCGCCAGTTTCTCCAGGAGACGCCGTCAAAGGCTTTACTAAAGTCCAGGTAGACAACATCCACAGTCTTTCCCTCATCCACTAGGCGGGTCACCTGGTCATAGAAGTAGATCAGGTTGGTCAAGCAGGACCTGCCTTTCATGAACTCATGCTGGCTGGGCCTGATCCCTTGGTTGTCCTGCAGGTGCCCTGTGAGCACCCTCAAGACCAACCGCTCCATAATCTTCCCCGGTACAGAGGTCAGGCTGACAGGCCTGTAGTTCCCAGGATCCTCCTTCCGGCCTTTCTTGTAGACGGGCGTCACACTGGCAAGCCTCCAGTCTTCTGGGACCTCCGCTGTTAACCAGGACTGCTGATAAATGATGGAGAGTGGCTTGGCAAGCTCCTCCGCCAGCTCTCTCAGTACTCTTGGGTGGATCCCATCAGGCCCCATAGACTTGTGGGTGTCCAGGTGGTTTAGCATGTCCTTGACTGCTTCCTCCTGGATTATGAGGAGTACATTGTGCTCTCCATCCCCGTCTTCCAGCTCAGGGGGCTGAATACCCTGTGGATACCTGGACTGGCTATTAAAGACTGAGGCAAAGAAGGCATTAAGTACCTCAGCATTTTAAGCATTTAATTTAAGCATTTAATTAAGATATCACGGCACTCCCCGTTTCTACGGGATCTCTGGAGCCCCGAGCACAGCCCAGTACCCCGACCCACAGCCCTGTGGGGCCTCTGCAGACCGGCTGAGCTCATCAGGGCAGAGCTGGGTTTTGGGGACAGACTCTGGGTCAAGACCGATTTGGGGCTGGAAGGGCTCAGAGGTGCGCGCTGCCTCGAGGTACAGCTGCCCGCGCTCGTGGCAGCGGCCGCAGCAGCCACGCTCCGCCCAACTCGCTACCCAGCGCCCACCCAGCCTCCCCGCGCCCGTGGGTGGCATGCGCGGAGCCCACAAACGCACGGCCGGTCACGAGTGCGTCCGCGGCCGGTGGCTGCCCGGGAGCGCTCCCCTCCTGCTGCCCGGCCGAAGCGGGGGCTCTCCCGCCGAGGAGAGGAACTGGCCGAGGGACAAACCCCACGGAGGAGACGCTGCCACGGGAGAAAGGAGCGGTGCCAGCTCCAGGAATCTGTCACGATCCGCCCTGCTCCTCTGCAGCGCGCCCCAGCGCCGGCCAGCCCCGCAGCATCTTTACGAGGTACCTGAGGAGCATTAACTCGCCAGCAGCAGCTTAATAGAGAGATTTACTGCTCTCTGTGCGGGGAGGAGGGGGGGTTGTCAGCGACCTCGGAACGAGCTCTTCCAGGGAGTTTTAGGATCCCTCTTCACGGGGGAACAGAAAGATGGCGTGGTGCCGACAGCAGGGAGGTCCTGCTGGGGTATTCCCGTGGCAAACACGCCGGTCCCACGACTTGGCAACAGGAATCTCCCCGTGCCCAGCGCCGCAGGGTCTGCTCCTCAAGAGAGCTCAACAAGCCCCCGCTGGCAGCCGCCCGGTCCCAGACCCGCAGCGCGGCAGCACGGAGCTGCCAGCCCAGCATCGCGATTCCCCGGCGCGGCGCGGCGCAGGCAAGCCCCCGAGCGCCTCGCCACGCCGAGCAGGAGCGTCTGGAAAGTTTCTGAAGACGAAAAGCGCAGAATACTGAAACCTCCCGCCCATTACTGCAAAAGAGTTTTGCGCGATGTACTGCGAAACGGAAACAAGGCTTCTACAGGGAGATAAGCGCCTCCAGCACGATCAAACAGCAGAATCCCTGATGATTTTTCAACTTTAAGAAGATTAAACTAACCTTGCATTCTGAGTTTTTCTAAGCGCCTCAGCCAAAATTAGGGTCATCCAGAGATATAAAAAAAAATTTAAAAAATTAAAAATACCAGCTTATCTAAAAATGAACGGTGTGCCTCACTTTAGGCAGGAGCGTTCCCCGTCCCGCCGAGCACGGCAGCTCTCCGCCAGCACGTCCGCATGGCCCAGCCACCCTCTGGAGCCGTGCCCTCACGGGAGGGATGGCTTTGCACCGCAGGATGAGACCCAGGTCTGTCCTAAAGTCTCGCTTGTAGAGACTGGTAGCACAGCTGGTTTTTAAGCCATTTACCACGTGCCATGATGGTTTTGTTTCACTCCAGCTTCTGCATCAGGTATCATGTGGCACCGAGCCCAAAGCCAGATAAAAGTGTAAGCTTCCTCACCAGCCCAAGCACCACGGCCACCCAAACCCATCATCTCCACGACCAGTGCCAGACCAGCAAGGCCAGTTTCCATCATGAGGCTGAGCACAACCAGCACCTTCACCAGCCCGGCCCCCCCCCCAGCCTGCCGGCAGCCAGCCCGGCCCTGCCGGCGGCCGCATGTGCGCGACGGCACAATGACATGCCTGCTGGAAACCCTCCTCAGCCAACCCTAAACGTGCTCCTTGCAAGGGGAAGGCGAGGGCCGAGTACCTCGTACTCACTCGAGCATCGCTAGGCCCGGCGGTCTTGCGGCGCGGGACGTCTCAGAACCCCCCCGGCAGGCAGGTTCTTCCCGTCTCCCTCAGCGTGCTCGCGCTCCAAAACTTCGCTCCGAGATGAGAAACAGCTTCTGACTCCGCGCCAAATCAGACGGGCTCACGCGTCGCCGGGCTCCTCGCGACGGTCCTCCCGCAGCCGGGAGCCCGGAACCGGCGGAGGGACGATGGCGGGGGGAGCCCAGCAGAGCACGGGGGGCTGCGGAGAGCGGCTGATCCCCCCAGCCTCCGCGTTCGCTCCACAGCAAGGCAGGGAGCACGAGCTGCGATCTCGGGGAGGTGCTGGAAGTGTACTGGCTCCAGAAGGGAAGAAAAAGCAGGGGAGTGTTTGCAGTATTCAAGCGGGCATGATGCACGCTTTGCGTGGCAGCGAAGCGCCTGGGAAGCAATTCTCACAGCGGGGGCTGCAGGGGGGCTGGGAGCAAAGCGCAGGGGCTGGCGGGGCTGGGGGCCATCTACCTCCCCCAGGGGAAGAAGGAAAATACGTCAGCAGAAGCTGTGGGGCATCCCGCATCTCCCCGCGCACGGGGGAGAGGAGCAGGTCGGGTGCCCAGCGGCACAGACGAGTTCAAAGCTGCTCGGCGCGGCTGGGAAAAGCTGGTGAGCAGCGGCGACGGCTCTGCTGCACCTCGGCTCACCAACCGCCCCAGAGAGTCATCCGAGGCCGCTCCACGCTGCATAACAACAGGTTCCCTCTTCCCTCCCATGTAATAATTTTGCGTTTCCCTCCACACAAACCGGTGGGCACCTCTCCTCCCTGGTGCCGCGGCTCCGGCAGTGCCAGGCGGCTGCACCGAGCCAGGGCTCCAGCGGCTTGGGGCAGGAAGGGAGGGGGCTCGGAGCCCCGGGCAGCCCCGCTGACCGGGCTCGCAGCCCCGGGGCCTGGGCAGGGCTGGATCTGCTCCACGGACGCGGCCAACAAGGGCTGGTGAGGAGCAGGAGCAGGGCTGAAGAGGGGCACGGGGGCCTCGCGACCCGCCATCGGCTCCCACAGCAGCCGGCTCCAGTTCGGCTGTTTGCAGGGTGCCACCCGCATCCCGGCTCTCCTGCCGGGCACGGCCGGGTCCGGCGAGCAGCAGCACCCCGCGCCTGCGGGGCGAGGGAGCCCGACCGGCCCCAGGGAAATGCTGCTCCCCAGAGCAGCACCGGCCACCGCCAGCCCCACCGCCAGGCTGGCACTTCCCGAGCTGAAAGGACGAATTACCCTCAGCCAGTCTGCGGATTAAGCACAGGATTTACGGAAGAAATAGCAGCAGTGGAAAGCAGCTCCTTTCTGCGCCATTTGGTTTGGAAATCTCATTGTGGGGCTGGCCATTCCTCCCTGCTTCCTCAGCTTAGGAGGAGATTATTTTTTAAAGGAAACTGTCAGAAAAAGTCTATTTTATGAAGTGAAGTTTAAGCTCAAGTCTCTTTAGCAGCAACATCTGAGCTGGGAGAGATCAAAGACCCATCAGCTCCACTGCCATCATGAAGAGATTTTCACTAGCAATTCGATTGCAATATTGTGGTTTAAATTCTTCATTTTCAAAGTTTGTCATTGTACTGTATGAGCCCAAGATTTATTATCCCTCGGACAAAGTTAACGTTCAGGGCAGCGGAGTCCTCCTGACAGCTCTCAGCCCTCAAAGTAAGCCGGCGTCTCATCGGAGCTGCGGTACAAGGAATAAATGGGCAAAAATATGCCCGAGAATATTAATTTCCCGACAGGGAACACACAGCTCAGCAACCCGTGACCACGCCTGGAGCAGAGCGCCCGAGCCCCCAAACATCTAGCGGGGTGCAGCGACCTCTCTCTCCCTGTGGCCCGCCAAGGAGGGGCTGCAGAGGGGCAGGGGCAGCCTCAGCGCCAGCCCGGGGGGTCCCCCACCGAGTTCAGCCGGGTGTCGCCGCGGGGCACGGCGCGGTCCCCGGCGGGGCAGGGCGCCGTGCGGCTCTCGCGCCGCCCGCTGCTCCTGCGCAGCTGCCGAGACCTTCCTCCTGCAACCCCCGCGGTCCTGCCCTGGCCCCTGCCCCACTGCCACAGAAATAAGCAGCATTATTACCATTTTTCGCTATTTGGATGCGTTATTATTGGCTATTTTGCTGCTATTGCACCAGCTGATGTGCTGGGTGCCCGGCCGGGCCGCGCGTGGCCGGGCCGCACGCCGGACCCTGGCACGGCGGGGAGGGGCACGGGGTCAGCCGCCATACCCACCACACTCCGACCAAAACACGTGGAGAACCCGGCCGGCAGCGAGAGCGAAAGGCTGCGACGCTGGAGCGGGCTGCGGGCTTAAACGCCCGTTTCCAGAAACGACTGAGCAACACCAAGGAGCCCCAGTGTCGTACCGCGCCTCCGGAAGGTGCTCTCGGAGCCAGCGGTGGGGCTAGGGCTTCGGGAGGGTGCCGAGGGGCCGCTCCCAGGACCCGTCCCTTGGTCGCTGAGCAGAGCCAGCGGGATGGGCTCCGAGCACGAGCAGCCGGCGCAGCGGGGAGGGGAGCGCAGGCGCCTTCCCAGCCAAACCTCTGAGCCACGAGCTGCTGCCCGGCTGCCGCAGCGGTGCCGGCCCCACCGCAGCAAGCGGGAAGGGGCGAGGGCGAGAGGGGAATGATTTTTCTCGGGCGGACGCCGCAGACGGCTTCCAAAGGCAGCCCCAGCGCGGGGGAAAAGGAGGATAAAAGGCCACGGAGAAGCAGGAGGCTGGGGAGGGCTTGGAAGAGGGCCACGCGGGCCCCAGGAGCACAGGCAGAAGCAGCAACCTTCACTGCCACGCCGCTTATTAATCCTGACGGCCTTGCGGAGACAAACAAGAAAAGGGAAAACCAGGGCGAGTCCGTGGCCACTGGAAAGCTCGGGGGGACGGCAGGGCCCACGGGCAACAGACGCGGAGCAGGGGTGAGGTGGCAGCCGGGGCAGTGCCACGCCTGCACGCCGGGCTTTGCGGGCAGCAGGCCCCCCCTGCTGCAGGCAGCCCCTGTGCTGACCCCAGACCCGGGAGGGACAGTATTTTCCGTGCCCCGGCACCTGCGCGGGCAGAGAAAGGCCCGTCAGCGCCAGCCCCCAGCGGCGAGGTGCTGGGGACGCGCCGTGCAGGATCCCCGCCCAGGGCCACCGGGCGTTTCCCCAGGTGCCGGACGAAGAGATCCCCATGAGACGCACCCGAAGCGCCCGCTCAGCAAAGGCGATAACGGCAGCAGAGTCGCCTGATGAGCCAACGGCGGCTGCGGGCAAGAAGCTGAGTGGGAAATGCAGAATAACGCCCCGACAGCCCCAGCGCCCACCCGCTCCAGCCCACGCTGCAGCCCGCCACGCACCGGCTGCCGGAGCCCGCTTTCCCACTGGAGGAGACTCGGGGCAAGGGAAAAGGAGTTTTACATAACACTTGAATGTAATCCTGTTACATTTATAGCATATGCATTTCAGTATTAATTCCCTGTTATCGGTAATCCTTCTTACTAGCTGACACAGTAATTTCTGTCTTCAAGACTTATCAGGGCAGTTTGCTCCAGAAGTTTATAAAGCTTTTGAGCAGGAAAGTTCCTAATGAAGTGACTCTCAGAGCCTTAAACTCCAGATTATCGATCCCTTGTTTTTTAATCCACAAGCAGGCTTTTAAAATCCTTTGACATGCGAAAGGTCCTCCGCAGCTCTCCCTCACCCAACTTCAGCCGCTGATGTTTCTGCTTGTGTCCCCATTTAGGAAGGAGTCCGCTGTGGGACAGCAGTCTAGCACATTTTTAAATCCTAAATCATAATCGGGGATTTACGCCCCTGGAACGCGCCAGCCTGACGTAAGCCGCTGTGGCTGTAACCCCGACCATTCCTCACTGCGGCACCTGCAGAGGTTTCACCTCCGCGCTTGATGAGGAAGTTCTCCTGACAGCTCTGCTCTCCCAAGGGCTTTGGAAAACTTTCCCTGTACTTGCCCCAACCCTCACAAAGCCCAGCGCCTGTGCTGCAGCTCTCCAGGCACAGTCCCGACAGCCCCGCCACTTTCTCAGCAAGGAACAGGGTCTCGCTGGAAACAGAGCGGAGAGCAGCAAAGCAACGCCGTCCTCCCCTGTGCCGCGTCCCCGGCCAGGGCGGCTCGTCCTCCCGCCCCCGCGCAGGCAGCCGCAGACCCTGGCAGGGCCGGCGCTGCACGGCTGGTCCTCCCCGGCACTGACCGCGGCAGGCTGGGAGAGAGCCCGGATGGGCGAAAGGCACCTCGCTGCCGCGCCCATCTCTCCCAGGACAGCAGCCCCCTCCTGCCTGCCCGCTCTAGCTCCTTGACGAGGCACGGACGGAGGCACCGGAGCGGCTCTCGGCGCTGCTGGGCAGAAGCCCTGCCCCGGGGGCAGCGGGCCGTCAGCACCAGCGCACGCAAGACCCCGCGCGGCGCAGACGGGGCTGCTGGCGACCACCGGCTACTGCGTTTCACACGGAACGAAATAAACCCAAGCAGTTCCATCAGACACGTCTCCGTTTCAGGCTCCAATCCTGCTGCCTCGGTGCCAGCACAGGGCTGCCTGTTTGCTGTTCTCCCAGCACAACGTTCTGCAGTGAGCCACAGTTAAGAACATAAATGGCATGAGCTTCTGTCAGAATGGCGACTTTAACACCATTCAGATATTTATCATGGATTAAAACCAGAGGATTTTAAAAAAATTAAAGGGAAAAAAATTTTCTTTTAGAAGAAGGAAAAAAAAAAATTTTTTTTAAATAATCTCAAGTGGGTCCATGTGTGAAGCCGTTACCAGGATCTGCTGGGAAGCCCAACACGTTGACATGGCCTGTCCGGGCTCATCGGGACGTGCCAGATCAGAAGCGAACCTCAGCCCCTCAGGTCCTGGCGAGACGAAGCAGGAGCAGTTCCAGACTTTGCTTTCCCAGTCACTCGGCAGCTCATGAAAAGCAGGGAACCCACTCTCCAGGAAACCTCCGGTTTTACCCGTGCACCTTCCTAACGCCAGCTCTAGCTGCATCCCTTCCCCCAGCTGGGGAGCGGGCAGGACGCCGCTGTCTAACACAGAAAATCAAAGGATGAGGACAGGTTGCTCACAGCTGGAGCTGAAGGAGGCTTGACCCCAGGCCAGCAGCGAGCTTCAGCCTCGTCCAGGACGACACAGCCACCACGGGGCAGGGACCCGCGCGGTCCTCCCCGGGGCGCAGGGGAGCTGGCAGGCGGCAGGAAGCCTTGGCCAGGGCAGTGCCCGCAGCAGCAATCCTTTCTGATCCCTTCCCGCAGAGCCCGCGGGGTAGACATGGGCTAACGTGCCCGTTGGTCTGCCTGGCTCACTGGAGGGACTGTTTTGCGTCAGAATAATGCAAAAATGGCAGTGGAGGAGCTCAGACCATAAGGGAAAATGCTCGGCCCATGGGACGGTCTCATGAAGCTGTTTTGGCTTTCTGCTGGTCCACGGGCTCACTGGAGATCTAATCCGGGGACTCTGGAGCCACAGTCTTTCCTCATGCAAAGCCGCCCCCGAAATCAGGTGCTGTTGGGGCCCCCTCCTCCCACGGCCACCGCGGAGCCTGGTGACATGGCAGCTCATCTACTAAGGCTCCACAGCATCACGTGCGACGCGGCAACAGAAACCTGAACGTGACTGTTTGGGGATAAGAAAAAAAAAGGCCTGCTCTGCTAAAGCCCGAGGTACTGACATTTTATTTTGTGAAGAATCTACTACCCTGACTGAGTTATGGCAAGAAATAGTTTTCTCCATGTTTCCCTGAACACCCGTGGGGTTACCGAGAGCCCCAGCATCGCTTTGAGTTAGTGATTTCTTTCATCACCAGAAATACAATTTCCTCCACTTGCCCTGACACCAGTCAGCGCAAGGCAGGGCGTCCCCACCCGCTAATCGCGACCTGGAGTGACGAGGTCCTCGCTGGCGTCAGCACGGGTCCTGCCGCAGAGCCCTCGAGAGGATGCGCAAGCATCCTTCAGCCCTGAACACAGCTCTCGAGCAACCCGTACATTAAGTCCCCATGACTGATGACACGCCGCCTTACATTTTGCTACTTAGTGCTACCACATAACTTTTATATATTAAATTTAGAATTTATAAGTCTATAATTTGGAGGCACTGAAAACCTCTCTCCATAAAACCAAATGGGTTTTTCTGATAACTCAAAGTCACTTTTTTCATTCATGCAAGCTTGGAGTGGCTCCATGTGTGCTCTTGTTTAAATTGGCACTCTTCTCCACTGGCATGCGAAAGATCCTCGGTGCAACTAATTCTCGTATATATTATTTAGAGGTTGATAAACATGTTCATAGGAATTCATCATCCGGTGATGAATATTGCCTTGTCAGAAACTAAGCCCTACTTGCCGCACACAAGAGATACCTCTAACGCAAGTCATGCTGTTTGCAGCACAGAGGAACTAGAAATGCTTTAGCGACAGCTTTGCTTGCAACGGCCGCGCGACCCAGCGAACGGCAGAGCTGCCCGGTTTCGCTTCCGCAAGCGGGACGGCTGCACTTCCAAACTCCAATGAGGAGCAGCCGAAGTCTCCGTGACGGGCCGCAGGCTTCCTCCGATCTGCAGAGCAGCATCAGATGCCGCAAGCTTGACATCAAGTAACGCTGTACGCGAACCTTTGAGTTTGTACCTGGAAGTTTCGCTGGCTGTAGAGCAGCTGTGGTACCAGCGCAAACCAGTAACTGCTCCCTGGACCCCAGCCCCATATTCCCGTGGGATCCCAGAACTGTCAGCTCTGGCTCAGCATCCTCCCACTTCAGCAAAGCAGGGTCAGACCTCGGGAAACCGGGAAGCCGCTTGCAGAAGAAAGGACAGCAATCGTGTCGGCTGGGTGTACGCCGCTGTAGCCCCCGGAGAGGCGCAGAGGTGTTGTGAAAACCCCTCGGGGCGCTGGGCGCGAGGCAGCCTGAGCCGCCGCAGAGCCAGGGCCCCGCCGGGAATCGCCCTTTGGAAACGGTGTCCTCTTCCAGACCCTGCGGGAACAAGCTCTGTGCTTGGGGGTCGATGCTGCCGGATGCGCAGCTGACGGCAGGTAAAACACGACACACAAAAATAAGCAGCTGCGCGCGCTACTCACAACCAGGAAACCAGGCACCTTCGGATTTCTTGGCAACATTCCTGCTGAGAAGCTCGCTTCTCTTCCGGCAACTGAAGGCAGCAAAAACCTCATGGGACAAACGAAAGAAAAGTATAAATGGTTCATAAAAAATTTACTTTTCCTGAAAGCGAAGTGAGGCACCGGCAGAAACAGAGGGGCGAGAGTTACCAAACACCTTAGCCGAGCCAGCGTCCAGCCGAGCTCCTCCTTCGCCCTCCCCTCCACCGTCCCAGCAGCGGCGAGACGCAGCAGCAGCTCCCCGAGCACGCAGACCCAAACCGGCCGCCCCGAGGGTCTCCACAGCTGCGCCGCACCAACCGTTCGAGCGTCGTGTCCCGGGGATGGAGCTGCGGGCAACCCCAAGCGTCCCAGCGGGCCCAGGGAGATGGAGCGAGCTGCTTAATTTGTAATCCGCACGGGTCCAGCACCCCAAACCCTTGCTGTCGTGTCATATAAGCCGCTGGAATAATCTGGTGCGAGGAGTTTGAGTAGCGCCCCGGGCCAGCAGTGTCTGTAAGACCGCTAAGCACGCAGAAAAAAGCACGAGCCAGACGTCAGCCCTCCTGTACCCGACTCCTCTGCTGAGGCCAAGGCCAAGGCTTACAGCTTCTCCCAAAATTACTTCCCAGAAAAGACATTCACCCGCGCAGTCCCCTGGATGGGGGCAAGCGGGTACAGCTCATGCTCCTACAGGCCTCAGCCACAGAATCAAAATAAAACAACAAAAAATGAGAGCAAATCCTGAATCCAGACACAAGGTGGAAGTTCAAAACCCTGATTTGGAATCAAAACTACAAGCGGGTCCAAGAGCAATTAATATTTAAATCTCCCCGAACTGCAGCTCGAGAGTAGAGATCATCAGGCAAGGAAGCGATGAACACAAGCCTTGTGATTAAGGCAAAACAGATCTTATTTGTGCTACAGAAATGACCATACGTGGAATCCTTTTGGGAGACCGTAATAGTTGGATTAACATGATAATGAACTCTGATTTACCTAGCGGCGGGAAGATCTCTGTCCTCGGAGACATCGCATTGCTCACTGAATATTAACAAAGACGACTTTTTTTTTTATAACCACAGATACCACTTGACTGCAAGTTTGTTAATCCTCCCAAAAAGGTGATTTCCTGGGGAGATGATGGAGAGCCATTTTAAGTGTAAACAATCCACACTAACAGAGCAGCAGCAGCGGAAACTGTCCAATAAATCTGATATTGCCTTCAGCAGAAAATGAGATATAGGCACAAGCACCGCGTGGTGCAAATCTCCACGCTGACAATGTTATTTTACCAATAACACCGTGGAATAAACCTTAGATAACGTGCTGGGTGCTCTGCAAAGAGTGCCTGCAATCTGTTTAGAGAGTCCATCCTTGGTGAGAGCAGCCTTTCGCGGGGCTGGAAAAGCTTAAATTGGGGGGAGAAACGCTGCTGCGAGCCCCCTTTCCCAAATGGGGAATCACCAGCATCACCTCCGAGGCACCGGGGCCGCATCCCCGCGGCAGCACAGCCGGCCCCATGGCACACAGACTGGCCAGCCCCTCCGTGGCGGCTGGCCAGGGCGGGCAGCGCTGGCCGGCAGTGCGCATGAAGCAAGACCTCTCCAAGGGCAGGGGCACCAGCACTGGCCCCTTTTCCCCTGAAGCCATGGCCGAGAGAAGCGGGCAGGGGCTCCGGCGCGGGCAGGCAGCGGCGCAGGCAGCGCAGCATCGCCTCTGCCAGGCGGGGAGCCGAGTCCTGCCAGCTGTCAGCCCCGGGCCGGGCAGCATGCGAGCGGAGACGGCAGGCACGTTTGATCACAGCTCTGCTCCTCGACTAAACGCTTTACAAGCTTGTTGAGCAGCTGGGTGTCGACTTCAGAGCGCAGCAAAGAGCCTTGTTTTATTCATCAGAAATCCGAGGAGAGAACACGCTTGGCTAAGAACGGTAACGGCAGCGGAGCCCCGTAACTGTTCATTTTATGGCGCCCATTCTGCTGAAGACCCGCTCTGGTTTGAGCAGGACCACCGCCCACTGCCTCCCTGTGGCAAAGCCCGGCCAGTGGCCGCGGCAGCCCTTTAGCACGCCACCTCGGCGGATGCAGCCGGGCGAACGCTGCAGCTCCTGCAGCGAGCAACGCCACGGCAGTGGTAGGCGACAGGTCAGCTCTCATCTCCCTGGGTGCTCAAAATGCCGCCTGGCACCAGCCCAGCGCCGACCGGGAATCAAAAGCGCTGGCTCGGCGCAGAAGATGCTGTGCAGGACTCCTGCCACCGGCAGCTCGCGGCGTCAGAGACCAAGGACCGACGCTGCTGCTTGCCGCGGTCCAAGCCCCGACGAGCCGCTGTCCCGGCCGTACCCCAGGCGTGCTGGTGCTGCGTGCTCCACTGCGGGGTCTCGGGGCTGGAGCCCCAGGCTCAGCACTCAGCCTGCCCAGGGACAGGGCTTCAGGCTGCACCAAGGACTTGGAAAGGAAAAAAAAAAAAAAACAAACAACAAAACCCCCCCCAAAAGCCCCACTTTGCTTCCCAAGTCACCCAGAGCTGACTCGTTTTCTTCCCCCCCTCTCTAAGCAGATTTTTCGCTCTTTATTAGGGTTTTAGGATGAAAGAGAAGCTGACTTGGAACTGCAGAATGGCTCCGAAATCATTCTCCTGCACATCACACACAGACCCTGCAAATCCACCAATTCTTTTCTTTTATCGTTTAAAGCTTCAGTAACTCAGGCCCACATCAAGTATTTACAGTAGGCTGTGGTTTTCAGAAAAGGAAGAAAAATGGCTTTAGCTGACGTGGCTTTATTTCTAAAGGCTGGCTGGCGTAGTACCAGGAACAAGCACAAGAAGCGACGTATTTGTCGTCTCAGCAAGGCCTTTATTTTGCCTGTATTTGTCTCAAAATACATATTCATTTAAATGCAAATTTCTGGCTTCACCTGGGACCCAACAAAAGCTTTTGGCGAAATGAATGTTGACCTTTCACACTGACTCTCCATTTCTCCCTGCTCGCTTCTGTAAATCAAAGCCTTTGAACATGACGTGGACTTTTGACCTCACCGGGAAGAAAGCAGCTCTCCTCCTTGGTGTGCCGCAGCCATTACCGGCCGACCCCTCTCCGGCCGCCCCAGCCCAGAGCAAGGCAGCGTCGTGGCGCCGTGCGCCCGGAGAAAGGCGCTCCGAGGCAGCTGCAGGAAAAAGGCTCCCTGGAAAACGCGCCTTGGCTGCCCGGGAGAGGCCAGTCAGAGCCGGTGCCGCAGCGCCGTGCTGCTGCCCTGACCCACGGAGATGCCCAGCGTCAGCGAGGTGACGCTTCCCAGCGGCTCTTCGGCAGGCAGCGGACACAGGTCCCCTCCCTGGGGGTGCTCGGGGACCCCCGGGCAGCCCCACTGCATCGCTTGGGCCATCCTTCAGCTCCGGAGTCTGCAGGGACCGCACTGCCCGTCGCCCTCCTCGCCTCCCGGGGCCAGGGAGGGCTGGGGGCTCTGCCCCGGGGACGAGGGCAGGCGTGGGGCTCTGCGAGGTGCCATCCTGCTGAAGGTGCTTGCTCCCCACAGACCCCGGGAGGGGAACGCCCCGGCCGGCGTGGCTGGCAGCCCGCTAGAGCAACGCGTACGGGGCTCGGCGCAGGGCTCTCGCGGTGCTGGTGGGACACTGCCAGGGAACCGCGCTGTGCTCAGCTCTTGCTATTTTTACAGAAAAGCCCCCAAAAGGCTTCTGCCCTTCCACTCACGTGCCAGTGTCAGCACGACCTTTTCAGATTAACCCAAGAGGGCAAAAAACATCCTCTTGCTAACATGATTTGGGGGACGGTTATGTGGGTTGACATCTTCCCCTGAAAACACCCACGGGACACGGCACGGTGGTATTTTGCAGAAAACACGTCAGGGAACTTCAGGCCCTTCCAAGATCAGAGCGGGCGCCCGGCAGGCAATGCTGCACCCGACGCCAGCCCCTGTCAGTGCCCCCCGCTCCAGGGGCTCCCCCCGCCTCCCCACCTCAGCACCTCGCCCCAGCCGGGATGGCGTGGGGCGGCTGGAGGGCACTCGGGCATCACGGGGCCGCAGCCGCAGGCAGCAACGCGCTGCCCAGCTTCAACCCCAGCCGCGCAGAGAAAAAAAAAAAAAATCAGCTCCTACGCAGACTGCGAACACAGATAAGGCATTTGTCTGATATTTAAAGCTGCGGGTTTAGGCAGGGTCTGCAGGCAACACCTGCAGGAAGGATGTGCCATCCTTCACGGGAAGCGGAAAGAAAACTGTGATTCCACACGCTGCCCGAGTTCTCCAGCAGGATCCAATTAACCATGGTGAGCCATAAGCAGAATTTTTTTTTTTTTTTTTTAAAAACAGAAACAAGTGACCTTATTTCTCTGTTCTGTCCTGAGCGTTGGCATATTTTACCCCCGTGGGCCACATCACACCCTCTTGGCAGGGGACACTTGCCGAGAGCTGGGGGCTGCTCCCCCACCGCCAGGCAGGAGGATTTCTCGTGCTCCTGTAGAAAGATGTTGCTTTCAGCCCGGGGGGCTGTGTAAGCGCTTCCGCAGCCGAGGTCAGGGGATGGGAACTGCACACCCCAACCAACGGCTTGTCCCCCCAGCCCACCAAGCCGTGCCGGAGGTGCGCAGCACCTACCAGCATCACTGGTAGGCAAATGGGGCGACCTGAGAAGAGGTCACGCACGAGAAAAGGACAAAAAACCAGCCTGGACTTCTAAAAGCAAAAGCATTTCCCATATTATGTTCTGTAAAATAAGTGATCTAATCCCTGCTAACATCATCGCAGGCAGCGTGTTGCTGTCACCACCGCCTATAGCAAAGGAACTGCCCATGCACTGCGGCACCACGCACACAGCACCCCCCGAACGCCCGCGCGGAGAAGGAACCGAGGCCCAGCCTCGCTGCATACTAAAACCCAAATGCCGTTGGAAAGATGCCTTCGCGTTAACTGGTTTACTTTCCACATCAAAAAAGACAGAATAAAGGATTCTTGGCTCTACTCAACAAAAGATGTTTGACAAAGCGTCATGCCTAGAGATGAGAAGCAGCAAGACAGGCAGGCTGACGCTTTACAGAAGCGGTATTGCTGCATTTGCACAACAGAGGAGAAACAGGAGCATCCCCGAGGGAGGGGGAACCCAGCAGGTACCCCTGATAGCTGCCTGCCCAACCCGCCGCCTCCAGCTGCGCACCTAAGGGTGAACCAAAGGCACTGCCACAGGTCCAACGGGTAAACCGCCAGCTGACAAGCAGCCCACAACCTGAAAAGGATAAAGCCACCAGCACCAGGCGCTCTGGAGCCCCGTGAAGGCCATTTCAAACCCTCCTGCTGAGGCCCGTGGGCGTGCAGCCCACCCCGTTCACCGTGCGGGTGGTGGGCAAGCACCGGGGGGACAAGCGGCTCCCGGGGCAGCGGGGAGACAGGGCTCCGTAAGGGTTCAGCTTCCCAACGTCTGGGGAGCATCAAGGTCTCCAAACACCACGGCTGCTCGTGCGCGGAGGCACCCGGCTCAGCCACTCTGCAGGGCTGGGTCCCCACGGAGCCCCCCGGGCTCTCGGCCCCCCAGAGAAGTCGGCTCCAGCATCTCCCATCGCAGCCTAAAACCCCAGGACTGGAATGCGGCAGGTGCCCTGGAGAACCGCGGGGGCAAGGACTTCGCCAGGGTCGCAAACAGGCACGGCCTCAGGAACGCCAGGTCCCAGGCTCCTGCCCGCCGCAGGCAGCAGGCAGCGGGCAGGGCGAGGCGCGCGGGGACCTGCCAGCTGCGGCTTTGACATTTCTGCATAACCCTTAGTTACTACAATTACAAAAGCTCTTATGATTTAATTGCCTCATTTCATACTGTACCTACGAGCAAGACGCAAAATCCTGCCTCGGAGGCCACGCAGGAGCCCCGTCCCACCACACGTGCACCCCAAAGGCTGAGCCTCCCGGGGTGCAACACCCTTTCTGTGGGCCTAAGGGAATTTGGGCAGCACACAGCTCCTGTGCCCGCTCCCTGCCCGCGGAGCGGGAGGCTCTGCAATGACTGCTCCCTGTGCAGCGCGGGCGGTTGTCCATCAATTTATATGCTAATTGAAGATGCCATCTCTGCAACAGCAAGCCGGCAGGCTGGGCTCATCCCAGTGGTGCCGGCACTTTCGGGTACTGATACTCGTATGAGCACATCCGAATTGACCCACTGCCAGGTGCAGCTCACCCCCGAAAAACTGCCTTTCCTGCAGGCAGGGGGGCCGTAGGGAGAGCCGGGGAAGCACGCTGCCAGCACGCACGGGCAGAGGGGTGAACGGAAGTGTTCTAACAGCCGCTGAGATTTTCATTTTAAATTGAAATCCGAAGCCATTCCCACTCCCCAAATGGTTGGCGAGTGCCAGGGGCAATCCCTGGGAGCGCCCGGGGCGAGGAGCTGAGCCCCGGCAGAACCAGGCAGAGACCCTGCCCGTAGCGTGGAGCAGGATGCACTGGGGCAGCACCCGTGCAGGTGCTCTGGAAATGAGACGGGTGGGAAATTTTGGACGCCGCAGCACAGACAGAGCCGGAGGTGCAGGCAGCACATGCAGACACGTGCAGGCAGCAGGATCGGTGCCCGGCAAGCGGCTGGTTCCCACCTCTCCCTCTGCAGGAGGGAAACCAAGAGGCGCCGGGGCGGGCAGCGGGGCTGCCGCGGGTGGGACGAGCCAAGCAGCCGCCTCTAACACGCGGTGGGACAAGGTCACCCGGCCCCATCACTGCGGTGCTCTACTGCCTGGCTGAAAACACGCCAGCAGGGTGACAGAGATGTCACCTGAACCTGCACTGCATAAATTGGGGGGATCTTCTGACGCGAACCCCAGCGCTGTGCTGCAGAGCCTGCGTCCTGCCTGATGGGGCCCATCGGAGCTGATTCTGGGGGAAATATGTGCGAAATCAGCAGGGCAGCACGAACCTGGCAAAGCGTCACCTCTGCCTGCACCCAGGGCTCAGGGCAGCCACCACTCACAGCCCCACGTACCTATTTTAAGTAATGAAGTGGATTTTTAAAACCACCAGTTACCTGTCCCGCCACGAGGAGCCAGCCGGGGTCCTGTGGCCAGCGAGGGCTGTGCTGCAGGGATGCAGCTCAGGGGGTGCATCCCCGCTCCCTCTTGCGGGGGAACCCCAGCTCCGCGAGACGCCTGCCCATGATTTACTGCCCAGGAGTATTTGGGGATGGGCTTAACACAGTCCCGCAGGGATCCTTCCCGCAGTACCGAAGGCAGCCCCGCTGGAGCGTGCGGGAGGTGTGGAGCAGGGCAGGCTGCAGAGCTCGGGGTATTTCTGCTCGCTGAAAGAGCATGGGAATTGCAGACAGGCAGGGTATAATCATGCCCTTTGAGCCCGGCCAGTTCATTAAACAGACTCCAAGGAGTTCAAACAAATTACTTTTTCACTTGTTAAAAAAATCAAGTCCTGGCAATACTAAAAATCACAGCCATTGAAAGAAACGGTCCAAGTTCCCTCGGCAGCAGCCAGGTTTTCCACGTTCAGTTTGGCGTCCTGGACAGCCATCACCTGCCTGGGCACTGTCACTAGTTTTAAATGCTGCTTAGAGAGAATTTTGTATTTAGAGATAAAAATAATCCACAGAAACATGGCCCAGGGCTGTCCCACGGGCTCGGAAGCAGCCAAGTTTGTACATAACCTGAATTTTAGGACTGATCTCCACTGACAGCAGCAGTTGAGGGCAGGGGCTGGCCCTGCTGCACCCCCCTTGGGGGCAGGGGTCCCAGGGACACCCACGCTGAGCACCAACACAGGGACCTCAGCACCCCACCGCACACGTGGCCCTGGCTTCGCAGGCGCAGGACACGGGTTCTCCACACCACAGACCCCGCACTCAGGCACGGGGCGTTCGCCCTTCGCAGCAGAAGCAGCTTTGGGAATGCAAACTCCACCCACGGCCCGGTGCATGTACAATGCATTCAGACAACATACTGATTAAATGATGTCAGGCAGCAGGATTACTCATGTCGATGCAGAAAGTCATTGTTTTAAGCCCAGATGGCTGCGTAAGCTTTACCAGAGCCCAGATCAGCAGATGAGAACTGCAGGACTTAATGGAAGGAGACTTCCGATCGAGCGCTTGATTGAAGCTAATGCCAGCCGAATATCCAAACGTGGAACACCAGCTTATTCGGCTAGCAACAGCTCAAGAGTAGATACAGATTTTTTTTCCCTGTTGTTTCCTACAGAGCCACTTTTGCCTCTGTATAGCACAGGGCACGCATTTTACGGATGCCGGTTCAGATGCCCATGAAATGAGCGTTTCCCTCAGAAAGCCTTCAGCGTGAGATGCGGAGCCCGGCAAGGGCAGGCGGCTCAATGGCGGCCGAGCACGAGGAGAACCGGGATGCGCACGAAAGGCGAGCACAGCCGGAGAAGGATCTGCGATGGAGTGGAAGCAGGCGGGAGCTTGCCGGTAGGTTTCATCTTGCCAAGTGAAACCAGAATTAGATCACAAGCCTAAGTCCTACCTACGAGTACTGTCCATCCTCCCAGCGTCACGGTGGGGTCTCAGCTTCTGCAGGAACACTTCCCCTCCCTCAGACCAAAGCCTAAGTTTAAAATCCTTGGTATAGCCTTGTGTGGCAATGTCTGAGCCCATGCCAATAATCTGGAGAGGGGGGAAAAAGCAAAGCAAAGCCAGGTAAACCTGGCACTGAGGAACAACTGAACATTCAGTCCTTTAAGTAAAATGAAATAACGGAGATGAAGCTGTAACTCAATGCACTGGCTCCTGAGTTTATTTTAAAAGACAGGCCTGCAGAAGAAATAAAAATAATTACAGAAATTAAGTATTGTGCCTACACTATCACATCCAATTATCCCAAGGTTGACAAAAGATAGGGCCCCGAGGAAGAGTCTCCCTGTACGCAGCTGAGCCAGGAGCGCTGCCAGGACAGCCCCAGCATCGCCGGTGCTGGCACCGCTCCCGCCGCCACGGAGGTTTCATTTAAAACACTATTCTCCTTCCTCCGCGGCGAGATGGTGAGGAAGCACACCCCTGCCCACCGCTGCGGGCGGAGGCTCTGCGGCGCACGCCAGATCGCTCTGCTCCCCCGTGCCGCACCAAAGAGCTCTCTCAGCGCGCGTCTCCTGCCCCGCACGCGGCCGAAACGTGCCTTTTCCAGCCTCCCTGCTACTACTGCTGGCTGACACTTTCTCTCAGCTGCCACCAAGATCAGAGAGCCCCTGGCACTCTCTCCGAACGGGCACTCGGGGCTTCACAGGTTGCACCAGGACCCGTTTAGTGCCAGGTCTCCTGCGACAACATGGCTGCAGCACCTCTGCCCCATCAGCTCCCCCAACCAGGTGGGTTTCCCCCTTCACCTCCTTTGCCAGTAATAAGGGAAAGCAAGGCAGCGCACCCGACACTCAGCAAGGCTGCGTCTCGGTTCAAGAGGAAAAATCCTTCCATCACAGCCTTCAACGGCCCTAACACGTTCCGTAAGACAGAAGGACCCATGGGACGGCTGGGTGCTGTCGCCGAGTTTCTCCAGAGCAAGGAGAGATGTGAAGGAGAAACCGCTGAACGGTGACTCAGCTCTGGCAGAGTAGCTCCGCAGTGACTATTTAAGAGATGCAGGAAAGGAGAACATCGGAGACCTAACAAAGACAAAGGGCAAAAGGAAAAACCTCTCCTTTAGGCACCTGCAAGTGCCAGCATCTCGGAAACTTCCCAGCACGGCTGCATGCTAGATGCCTCCCCAAGCGAGACGTCTGCTCCCCAAAGGACGTTTTTCTGAGTTAAACCCTCTCCTGGCTGGCATCTGCAGAGCAGAGGGCAACAGACGTGCCAACAGCCGACAACGACTTTTCACCGCCTCGGAGCAGCCTGCCTGGGGGCAGCAGGCGGCTTGAAGCCTCTGCCAGCTTTCAGAGCACCATCCCCGACAGCTCCTTCCGACGGGTACGAGGGCTCGTGCTCCCGAATGCTGCTCCCCACCATGACCGCGGCCACATGCTCGCCTCCTTTCCCAGTTGACATTTATACAATGCCAGACACCACAGCCCCGAGAAACATCCTCAGAGTGACGACCACTGCGCAAGGAGTTCATTCTGTGCACCCCAGACCTTTAAAGAAGTAACATCTGGTGGAAGCAGACGTGCGTTATCTTTCAGCAGCCTTCCATCTTGCACGTTTTTAGTACGCTGCTGTTGGTTGGGAACCCAGCTTTTGCAACTGGTTTATTAGGGCAGAAATCACCCCCGTGAAAGCCTGCCAAACCAGGGACATCACACTGGAATTACGCTCCCTCTGCCCTCACCGCGGTTCCTTACGGATAGGCATTACCCAGCTGAGGAGACCAACGCGTGGGACCTTCAAGCAGGTGTTGCAATATTTGAGGGCTCCCACCTTCATACCACTGTATAAAAACGTGTACTTGAAGTATTACTGGAAATATAAATTAATCTTATTTTCTCCACAACAAACAACTGCATGAATGACAAACCCCAAAATTATCCAAGAAGTCACGCAATTACGAGCAAACCTGCAATTACACGCTGCGCTTGCATGCGAAGCCTGAAGTCAGACCCACTCATCTGAGCGGTGGTCTCAATGAGACAGGCTGTGGAGAGGTCTATAATGCAGCGCAGTGCATCTGGATTCAGAGAGCAGTTGCCATTTCCGATACAAAAAGGAAAAAGAAAGTGCGATGAAACTGTTCTTCACAGCGCATATTACTGGACCCACCCTAGGTAGACCTGATCTTATTTAAGCCCAGCCTTTGCAACTGCTGAGCAACATCAGTTTCCATTTGCTCTTGCAGGTGCTGCTCCCCACCTGCAGCCATCTGCAAAGGGAGCGAACGCTCCGCCAGCGACGTGCGGGACGGCTGGAGCTGGCGTGCAGGGAGCAACAATGCGGTCGCCAGCGCGGCGAACGCCCGCCCGCCACCCGGGACCGCGTCGGCCCTGCCCTGAGCCCTGCCCCGGGCGCTGCGTCCCTTGCCATCTTCCCACCCGCACAAACAAAGAGACAAAAAGAAGGATTTGAGGACTTGGGTCACGAAAAATGACCTGGCAACACACTGCACTGGATTTACGTCTGGTCTTCCCTTTCTTTCTTCCCAGTATGGGTTTGGGCATGGAACAGATCTATGCAGAATAAAAGTCCAGATCTTCAAAGAGGAATATGGAAGGATTCACTAAAAAATCCGATTCTGACTGAACTGCTCGGACCCCTCCCACGCTCCTCAGCCAGGATGAAGCAGCAGCGAGCAGGGCTGGGATCAGGCCCCGGGCTGAGCAGCACGGCTCTCGGGCGCGTTCGCCAGCGCAGGATTTGCGGGACGAGAGCAAAGCGCAGCTCACGCCGCAAAACCTCCCCAGCCCCGTGGCTCCGCGCCTCCCGCTAAGCCGGCTCCGGTGAACCCCTCCAGGCTGCTGCTCTCCCTCCCGGCATCGCAGCCCGGAGAAACGGCTCCCAGACTCAGCTCCTGCCGCTCTCATGCCTCATAAGAAAATCCATCTTCAGCAGAACCTTATTTTAAGCCAGCACCAGATCCTGGGTGGAAAGACCCGTTTCCCCGCCGAGCCGCCCTGCTCCGGTGCGGGAGGAGGCAGCAGCAACGCCCGAGAGCTCCTCTCCCCCTGCTGCAGCGCCTCGTGTTACTGCGTGCATTTCCAATTGTGTGTGTTAAAAAGGCCCCTCAACCCACAGCAGCAATATTTACCTCCCTTAATTAAAGATGCCAGTAATAAACGTGAAATATGGACCAAAAAAGATTTTAATAAATACCACCTCCGGGAGCTTGTATATCCTTGCGAGTCGAGCTGGAAACACTTAATATCAGACGTTGCACTGTTATGAAATTAAAACTATATATTGCTACATAAAAGTGATATTAAAAATAATTATCCTAAATCAGGCTCGGGCAGGCTGGAACCCCCCGAGAGGGAGGGAAAGTGCCTTTCCATGGTTTTCCCCGGAAAATCCATGTGCCTGCCTGCAGCCCCGGAGCTGCTCCTGCAACGGGACCATCCGATGGGAAAACCAAAGGTCTGCGTCTCTGTCCAGGAGCTGTGGCTGTAAACCCTTCCCCCCCCCGCTTCCTATTCTCAGTCACACATTTCAAGGTGACCAAAACTGAAATAATTAGTCAATGCCTAATTAGCTTTCCCCTGCCCTGTGGAGCCTGCAGGGCAAGGACCCAGCTCACAGTTTGCATTCGATGGCAGAATTCAAATATTTGCCTTCAGAAAGAGAAAACTCTTGGCAGACTCCAGGTTTAAGCATTTAAATTGCAATTTCTTTGGGAGAGCACTGTCTGTCACTTCAGGGTTATGCCGTTTCCCCTCACAATCACAAACTCATCTCATTTTATACCTCTGCAGGAGAAAGCTCCAAAAGTCTAACAGAAAACAGGATTCTGCCAATGAAGACGAGGGGTGCCAGCACCCTCCCTCCAGCCCGACCCCGATCGGGGGAGAAATCCAGGAGCCGCTGACACGAGCCGCTGACACCAGAGAGCGGCCGCCAGATACAGCTTGTGAACAATGAACCCTGTCAAATCTGTTTGATTTTTTTTTTGTTTAAAATTCGGTTAATAAAGGCAACGGTGTCGATTTAATATATTTAGACTTCCGTAAGACACTCAACCTGGTATCGCCTGACATTTTGATTAAAAAATTAGAATGATACAACATCAACATGACACACACTAAACGGATTAAAAGCAGTCTGCAACGCAATTAGGATGCTGAAACCGCTGGGTGGGTGTTTAATGGGGATCCTGAAGAAAATGGGTCCAATTCCCAAGATTTTAACCAAAAATCCACAAGAAAACACAGCATTGCTGTGAAGTTGGCAGACAACACAGAGCGGCAAATGAGAAGATGCCAGGCCACTGGTACAGCGCGACTGGAATTGCTTGGTAAACTAAACAGAAATTAAAAATCAACATTTTCTCTCTGCCAAGTGAGGCGCACACACCTGGGACTGGGAAGCACATACACATTTCTCCTTCGTTAAGGTAACGAAGCGTCCCCACCTCATGGCAGAGAAGGAACTGAAGACCATGGGGCGGTGGGACGATGGACAGAGGGACCGGGGGAGCCGGCGGGACCCGGGCACCGAGGCAGGGCTGGCACCGCACGCCTGGCACCCATGGGAGCACCGCCAGCCCCCGCGAAGCAACTCCAAACACTCAAAAAATCAGAATGTAAAACGGCGCTTCCCTTCGGGACGCAGCACAGCAACGTTCCCGCTGCCCCCTCCTCCCTTCCCTGCTGCTTCTTACATTATTTGTCTTTTGGCTGTTGCTGAGGACCCACCTCACACCTTCCAGCACGGACCCTCGCCACATCCCACAGCCCCTCCCTCTAAAAACGGCCACTTCTGCCTCGTCCCCTGCGGTACCGCAGCCACCACCCCCCGACACCCCCTCCAGCCCCCTCTGACAGCGTTAGCGAAAGGTCTCGCTGGAAGGGAAGAAGCCACGAGGGATGGTCTAAATTAAAAATCACAGCTGGATTCGGGAGAGAGATGCTTTCCCGAGCGTCGACTCCCAGCCGAGGTGGCTCTACAGCACGTGGCCAAGGAGGCGAGACCCACCCCCCCGCCCCCGTGGCTGTGAAAACAGCGACCGAGTTAGAGGCAAGATGGCCGGTGACCGCGAGGGCGGCGACGCAGGCGGCGTTCGATGGCGCAGAGGCTGCGCGGACGGCTGGGGTGACGGGGAGGGGGGATGCTGCGAGGGGACGCACCCCTGCTCCCGCTGCGGGGTCTGCTCAGCGCCGGCTGAGCGCGCTGCCGAGAGGGGAAGAAGAGCGCCGAGAGCCTGCCTTTACGGACCGACCTTCTCAAGTACGTCCCTGTCAGCATGAGGATTTAAATGTTCCTAAAGTTCCTAATGTTCCTAAGTTGCAACAGAACTGAAACGTATCACAGTTTACTTCGACTGAAAGGGACTTACTACAGCTTCTGGACCACAGTTTGCGGAGATTATTGCAAATTATTCCTCTGGTCAGAGTTAGAGCGAAGATTTCAACATCAGGAGAGGAAAAAGCACAGCCAAAGAAACCAGAAACCGAAGGCTGCCGCTGCAGCCGGGCATCGCGCCAGCCGGGACCGCTGCTCTGACCCACGCCGGCCGCAGCCCCGCGCTGCCTGCGCGGGCAGGGACCCCACCGGCCCGGGGACAAGGAGACCCCCAGCTCTGGGGAACCCAGCGCCCGCGGGAGGCACCCGCCAGCGCCCGCCCAGCTCCTCCGGCCGCCTCTCGCAGGGCTGAGGCCCTCATCTTCCTCGCCAAGGGGAGGTCAGAGGCGCAGAGGAAACCCAAGCGCGCGGCTGGAGGGGGAGCCCCGCTCGGAGCCCGCAGGGAAACAACGCTGCGGGCTGCCGGGTGCAAGAACTATTTATAATCTTACAGAAACCCAGACACGTGTGACTCGGCGTCAGGCACTGTTCTGCAGACAGAAAACCACTTACTACAAGATTTTGGAGTAGCTACTAGTAACACATCCACTTTATCTTCATTACAGAAACACCGGGCACCAGTAGCGACAGCAACTGCAGACAACGGCGGGGCCGGGAGCCATTTGCAGCGAGAGCCTTCTGGACACAACATCGGCCTCCCTGCAGCCAGCACGGGCCCCGGCCAGGGCCAGACGTCACCTTCCCTCCACCCAGGGCCACGGCTTGCTTTTTAACTGGAGCGAAGAAAAAGGCTCCTCTGAGGTGCGAGGTGGAAATATAACATGATTTGCAGCAGCTGCCTTTTTCTGGCTTTGTATTTTTTTCCCCCCTCTAAGGGCCAGTAAACCCACCAGCCTGAGGTTTTGGTCTGGTGCCTTTTCCCCCGTCTGTGGGTCACCCAGGGCCGCTCCTCCCAACACCCGCTCCGGAAGAAAGCGTCGATTTTGTGCGATCTTTCAGAAACACACAGCCCGGCACCTGCCCCGGCGGCTTCTCAGGACTTACCCACAACATCGAGGCAACGCGCCCGAGCTCCCAGGTGAGGACCCTGCCTCTGCGGCCGCCGCCTCGGCCCCCGGCCCCTCCAGCCCCTGAAAGCTCCGCTCCTCTGCAAAGCCTTTGCCCCAGCCCCACCCCGGGCCGGGGGCACGTCCCACAGCCGGCCCCAGCACACAGCCTTCATCCCAGCCAGAGAGAAGTGCTGCAGGGGTCAAACCCCCGCCGCGAGAGCCAAGGGGTCCCCCCGCTGGGCTCAGCGCGACCAGCGCGCGTCGCGGGGGGCTTCACGCTCACCACGCAAGCGCCCCGCAACAGCTCCCTGCTACCAGCAGCCCCCCGGGGCTCCCCATAAACAAGGCCTGGTCCCACCTCGCTGGGCGGAGCAGCGGCTGCCGCGTGGGTGCAGCTGGGGCCCGCTGGCACCAGGGAGGAGCCCCGGCCCAGCCCCGGCGGGGAGGAGGGGGCCGGGGGCCGGGGGCCTGCTGCGGCGCACGGGGCACCTCCCGAGGGGTCGGGCTGCTGGGACCCGCCGTCCAGCCCACCCTGTCGCAGACGCCCCTCGCCCAGGGTGCCCAGCACCGTGCCCGAGGTCCTGCGGGCTCAAATCCTCCTCCCTGACTTCGGGCACAGCACCAGTTTCCCGTAACACGCGTCAGAGGAAGAACCCTCTCACCACGTACAGCCCCCCAAGACACTCTCCCATATTCCCAGATAACATGGGATTATTTACCGCCATCAAAGGGACCTCCCAGCAGACAGCAGCCCTCATCTCCAGAGTTCCTTCCCTCACTTTTGCATTTTGCCTCCCGTTGGGAGCGGCGGCAGGAGCCGCCCTCCCGGCTTGCACTGGGAGCAGTCCGAAACCCTGAGTGTTCCGCAAAGCTTCACCTCTTCTTTCCTTGGGCGTCCCCGGGCAGTTCCCGAGCTGCAACGCTGCTTTGCAACTCATGTCGATATCCTGGGGAAAGGACAAGCTTGCACAGACAAGCGCCAATCTTTTTTGGGGGGAGGGAAACAGAATTTCCCAGCACCATTAATGCCAGGACAGCAAAGCAGCCGATTTCTCGATTGTGCATCCCCAGCTCCTGTGTCCTCACGGTGGCATCGAAGTCCCCATCCTCGTCCACAGCAACCGCCACCTTGGACTCCACGTGGCGTCTTTTCAGGTGTGAACTTCACTGTCGACACCCATCACAAAGATGGATATGATGCTTTCGTCGTCTGACACTCAACTGCATAAAACCTCACACCTTGGTAACGTCAGTGGAAACGAAGATGACCTCACGGGACACGGCGAGTGAGCGGCGTTTCCCGTTCAGAACCCTGGCGCAGGTTATGGCCGCGGCGGGGGTGTGTGCCACTCCAAGCTTTCCACAGCAGCTTTACCATGAAGCCCCCAAAAAAAGCACTTCACCATAACTTACCGCCCAGCTTAAACCAGGCGTGAAACGAGTCTCGGAGCCCAGAGGCTCCAGCCAGCTGTGAATGAGGACAAAGGCACAGGGCTGTGAGTCCCGAGGCTGGGACGCCCATGGCTGATCCGCTTCCCGGGGCTGCGAGGGGCCCCCGACGGCCCCAGCAATGGGGAGCGGGCTGCGGCGGGCCGCGTGCTATCAGCGTCTGTGCTTAACAGATCTCCGGTGCCCCAGCCTCTGCCAAGGCTGGGGGAAGATGCCAGAGGTGCCAAATTGCTGCACTGCAGCAGCTGAGGCGACAGTATCTGCTGACTATTTATACACAGAACAACATATGGCCACTAGCAATAATTGCGCATGGAGCAGAACGTTGGAACGGTTCTACTGCACCCTTAGCAAACCTTCACCATCCATCAGCCGCACAGATTATTAATCCCCTTCTCTGCCCTGCCACAGAGGTCAATCAAATGGGTGTGCTGCAAAGTATTGTTCTATGATGAACCCATTTTCTAGGTACTGGTGGTATCCATTATTATTTTAGTATTACTGATACTTAACATCTCTGCATAATAGAGAAGCTGTGTCCAGTCGTATCTGCCTGCCTAGACAAAAAACCAGACCTGGGTCTCCGCTGTGGTAGCCGGGTTCAATGCGAGGGAGCCAGGAGGGTTCGTCCTGGCAGAGGATCCGGTCTGAGCACCAGAAGGTCCCACTGCAAAAGCGTGTTTGCGGAAACAGCCACGTACATACCCTGCTCCCGATCTCTGCTCGTGTGGGAATACGAAGCAGTGCTTAGGCTGCACCTGCCTCCCTTTAGTAGATGAAAATAAAGCGCAAAACGGGGTTTTCGTACGGAAACGTCATCATTCGCGAGGGCGAACGGCTGCACCTTTAAAGCTGCAGCCCCCGGGCAGGCGGAGGGGGGAGCACAGGAGGTACCCGCGGGGGACGGGGCGCGCCCCGCAGCCCCCCTGCAAGCGGCAGCACTAAGCGCTCGCCGATTTGCATGGGTGTTTTTAACAGTGAGAAAAGATCCATCTCCCTGAAGGTATTTTCTCCGACACGACGGGCGACATCCTCTGTCCCTCCGCAGCTCTAGGGAAAGGAGGACAAACGCCTCTTTTCTGCCTAATTCTGCCGCGGGCGACGCAGAGGAGCCGCAGGCAGCGCGCGGCGCAGACCTGCCAGCCTGGCGCGCCCGGCGTCCCCCGGCCCCACCATGTGCCGCCGCTGCGAATGGTGGGCACCAAGCTCCCGAAACACAGCAACAGTCACAGCTCCGCGCCACACAAAAAGCAAAAACTGACGGCAGTAAGCTGGACTAATTCCACCTTGGCTTCTGGAAAAAATCAGACGACTCAAACTCCATTCCGACTCCCCTACTCTGAAGCCACCAGATGATTCTGACCTCCTGATTTTACCTTTCGCATAAAATAAGCCAAAGAAAACTCCACAAAATGACACGGCGTGCCTTAACAACAGTGTATGATGAAACTAGGCCCATGGCTTTTAGATAACATGAATTAGACGACGAGACAAAACCTCCATCGTTTCCCTTGGTAAGTTCTTTCCAGACTTAAGAACACTGCCTCTTAAAGAAACGCACAATCCTGCCAGTGTGATGCTAATTTAAGCCCCCAGTGACTAGATCTTGCAGCATTTGGGGGAATAACTGGGATTAAAAACACATTTAATATCTGGTTTTTTCCCCAAGTCCTTCTACCTCCCTCCACCTAGACTGAACTTTTAAAATTACAGTTTCTGGTCTTTGATTTTTTATTATTTTTTGCTGTTTTGTGTAGTATCACTTCTGGGCCTGTCTGGACAGCTCGGCCCCAACAGCATCCCGCCGGGCGCCTTAAAACGCAAGCGCAACTTTTAGGTAGGAAAAAAGGCCACGCTGTTTCCCTCTGGAGGAAATGTTTTAGCATTTGAGTCCAACACCCTCATTACCTGCTGTAGCTGTTGCCACCTTTAGAATCTGCAGAGGTGTCCTTCCTGCGCCACGCAGCGTGACACACGGGAATCCCAGGGCCCCTTTGCCTAGCAGCCATCACGGCAATACTTTTTGACTAATTAATGCTATAAAAAGAAAAAAGCTGTCAGAGAGAATTATTGAAATTTTTAAAGACTGAAACAGAGACGTTTGTGATAAGAAATGGTGCCACTTCAGACTCCAGTTGCTCCTGCTACAATTAAACCGACCCTCGCAGCGCCTGCTAACGACAATTTTTACCACACCCTTCTTAAAATGCTCAAAACACCCAGAAAATTTGGCACGAGGCAGCTCGGGGCAGCGGGAGGGGCTGGGGTAGCAGGAAGCCCAGCTGGAAGGATTTGACTCCAAGGCTTCTGATCTTGCTGCTAAAATCCAAGTATTAGCCACGACATCAGCAGAAAAGCCCGAGGGGGTCGAGCCGCGGCCACGCGGGGTGGAAAATCCCATTTCCCTTGCCGGGACGTGCCCCAGCCGCGGGACGGAGCTCGGCACTGCCGCGACCCAGCGACGTGGACTCCGGTCTGCCAGAAAAACGCCGGTGGTGACGGACGGGGGGGCACATCTCTTCTGCCACCCTTCGCCCCTCCGACTCTAACAAAGAGAGTCCTATTTGCCAACTAACAGGCAGTTTTTACAGTTTTTAACTCAACATTTCCTATCCGTATGGAGCAAAAGAAGCCTGCCTCCTCCTCAGACAGCCTGCCTGGAAGTCATTTGTGAAGGGTGAGGTTTAAACCCCAGACCTCTAGGAGCACAGAAGGGTATTTTCTGTCATAACCTCAGACTATTCAGCAAACTGCCCCAGCTGACGCCCTTAGCACCTCCAGGCGCAGCCCCCGTGCAGGCACGAAGCAAGAGGAAAAACAAAGACCTCAGCTAAGCCCCAGCATGGAGGATGACCCTGTCAAGACACTCGGGGGGTGTTTAAAAATTCCCAATTCCAAACCAGAGGATCTCCCGAAAATGACATGTGGGCAGGATGCATGAAACTTGCTTTCTGTAAGATGAAATACCTGCACTTTTTCCTGCTAAAACTGCAATTTTCTTGCAGCCACCTTGTAATTTGAAAAGAATGTGCAATTTCAGATTTGAGTGACTCCAGGTAGTAATTATAAAGTGACTAATGGGTTTGTCGGCATCATGGTCAGCTTCCACGGGACATTTGTGCCGTCTCCAGACCCTCTGGTGTGATCCTGCCCAGGGAAGCTCTCGGGTGTCTGAGCCAGGCCCGTCCCAAGCACCCCCAGACCCCAAGCCAAGCTGGCTGCCACCCACCCTCGGGGGCTCATTCTCTGCAGCCCCGAGGACGGGGTCCTGCAGGCACTAAAGGTTGAGGGCGGGGTGATTTGGTCCATAACAGACCACAGCAACATGCTGGGGACCAACGTGTCTGGGAGGTGATGTGGACGGGGGCTTGCTCTCCCGCTGCCCCCAGCCAGGTGATGGCTGGACCCCCATGGAAACGCTCTGATCCTTGGACAGCCTCCTCCGCCTCAGCCAGAGCCAAGGCGAACGCTCCGCCGCACTGGGGCAGTTTGCTCTGGAGGCTTCCCAAGCCCACAGCAGCCAGTGCTGGGAGACCACCGCGCCCTCTCCGGCTCCTCCAGACTGCTAACCACAGGAAAACGGGGATTCTCCATTAGCTATGGCAGCCGCTGAGAAGGAGGAAGAGCTAAACCTGCTTGAACACTGAAATCCTAGAGCACTGCCTGTTTGGATTTCGTTGTGAGTCCCAGGCAACGCACCGAACCCAGGAAGATGCAGGTCTGTTTATCCTAGCATCTCTTCCCTGCAGCGGTGGAAGCCGCCGCTTTTCGCGCTGCTCCCCCAGCTAAATAAACCCAGAGATCGGCTAAATAAACCCAGAGATCAACCCAGACCCTCGGCCGCCGTTTGAGCGTGGAGACAGGAGCCAAAGCAGAGGCCGTGCGGGGCTGCTGCTCTGCGTGCTGACCGCCGGGACAGCGGCGTGGCGCGGCTCAGGAGGATGGAGCTTGGGTCACCAGGCAGGTGTCCACGGGAAACCATCAGAGACGGGCGGAGGTGCGCAGGAGGCAACGGAGCGACAAGGTGACGAGGGGGACGGGGGGGAGACCGGCGAGCCGGGGCAGCGGGGAAAGCCGGGACTCTGCTGGGGTCTCCTCCTCCATCCCGGGGTGGACCCAAATGGCGGCGGCTCCATGGGCTGCTCCCCATGCTCCGTCCCACGGGAGCTGCGGGGCGCAAGCTGGGGGCTGCCCCACCGTCGCTCTCCACCAGCGCGTGTTTAAAGGAGGCAGTTTCTTTTCCGAGGGTTTACTTTTCTTGCTGTGCGCACACGGCGACCCAGAGGCTCCCCTGGGGGAGGCTGGCTGCAGCCTCGCCCGACCGTCGCCCTACGGAGCAGCTCTAAACGAGAGAATCTTCACACATCGAACCGCCGCTGCCACGCTCCCTCTTACTGCGGTTTGGCTCGGGGGGGGCGGTGCACAAGGTGAGAAAGAAGAGAATAAAGAGAAATTAAGGCGTTTGGGAATGGGCCCACATTATTAGGAGCATCTCAGACGAACAAAGCCGTGTCTCAGCGCCTGCCCTGAGCCCAAACCGCTGCTCCTTCGCCTCTGCGGGGGGACGACAGGGAGCGGAGGGCAGAGCAACGCTTCTGAACGCTACCTTTTGGTACCGGCCTGAAACTTCATCTGTTACCGGTCAAGTCATCTGTAAACAGCAGCAGCAGCCTCACTCCCCAGGTATTGTCCCTGTCAGTCAGAAAAGCCTATCCTTCAGCAGCAAACTTACCTACAACATTTCCCTGCAACTCTAAATATTGCCACTGCTCTTTCTGCCAGCGCCGCTCCCCATGCGCAGCTCGTCCCCGTCTCTCCAACTTTTCTGCCGAGCACAAGCTATAAATCATCCAGTCCCCATCTTCCGTGCCCCAGCAGCGCTGAGCCTCACTGCACCGGCCGCTGCCCTGCCTGAGCCCGGCCACCAGCCCCGCATCCCTCCCGCTCCCCTTCTGGCTGCGCCGCCGCCTTCTCCTCCTCCTCCTGCTCCTCCTCCACCTCTTCCTCCTCCTCCTCACTTACACCCTGTGTAGCAGGGCAGCCTGTCCCCGTCCCATCGATTCGCAATACACCTTGGCACAAAATGTCGCCACGCTGCAACGCTTCCGGAGTGACCCTTGCAATAGCCTGGCGTCTGGATGAGCCTTCAGGATCATCCCCGTGCCTTACGCTGAAGCGCTGATGTGCTTTGTCACATAAGGTGACCTTGCAAAGGATTCATAAAGATTGTATATGTAGTTTTTTTATACATATATGTGTGTGTGTATATATATGTACACCCCCCTGGGCAGGCACAGGCAGCACAGTCCCACCGGGGGCGCGTGGCAGGAGGGGCAGGGAGCCCAGGGTGCCCAGGGGAAGCTCTTGGACAAGTTTTTAGAGGAAGACAAGGATTTGGAAGAGGCATCTCTTCGGCCCTCTCGCAACCTGCGGCTACAGCACAGCTCTGCCTCCCCGCACACATGCTGTCCGGAGCGTGCTGCGAATAGCATCGCCTTGCCTCTCCCTCCTTCCCTGGTGCTGCAGAGCACAAGGCTGCGTCTCCCCGGGGCGCACACTCGTCTCCCCAAGGCACAGGGCTGCGCTCAGCCTTCCCGATGCGCTGGCCCCGAAGGGCTCGTTTGCAAATGCAAACGGTGGGGAGAGAAGGAAAAGGTCAAAAAAGGCATTTGCAGCCTACCCACCCTGACAGTCCTCTCCTAGTGCACAACTACCGTTGGCACCGTCACCCCAGCGCACCATACCAACAAGTGGCAACCATTTCGTTCCCCAAACCATCGGACGTCCTGCCCATCGCAAGCAAGCCGTGGCTGCAGCTGCCCGCTATCTCCCTGCTGATTGCTGGCAAAAATCGGATCTCGCGGTGTTAGAACCTCGTTTGGCTGCCTCGCGCTCCTGCGGGAGACAGGCTCGGGATGAGTAAAATTTATTAACTGCACACGACAACATGGAAATTCACTGCTGTGGGCACCACGGCCGCAGATGCCCCAGATTTGGCTGTTGCCGGCTGCGGCTGTACAAAGATCTCAGCGGACAGCCACGAGTATTTTTGTATGAGTGTGACATCATGCGCAAAAGTGTCACATTGTTTTATGTCACACAGGCGTCCATGAGCGAGCCCGCCCGCCCGCCAAGGGCGAGCAGCAATCTGCTCCTGCAGCCCGACCAGAAGGGAACACCATAAACAAGCCCATGCAGCTGCAAACAGCCCCCAGGGCCGGTGGGCTGAGGGGACTTGGTGGGCAGTTATTTTCCCGAAAATCTCCGCGGCCCTCCCTTTTCTGGCAGATGTCCTGGGGTCGGGGGACCAGCTGCAAACCCTCTGGGTGAGGCAGACGCTGGCTGGTGCTGCGCCCCAAGAGCTTCGTGCCGGGTCTGCACCCGCTCTGCTCCCTCCATCCTCCTCCTCACCCGGCGTGGGACCAGCCCAGACCTGCCAAGGCAGTCCCTCATTAAAATCAAAACCTCAAAACCAGTTCCAGCCCCTCATTAAAATCAGAGGGAGCAACACGGGCAGAGTAACCCAGAAAGCCCCTCAAGAAAATAGCAGCTAACAATCCATTAATTGTCTTGGGAGGAAAAAAATGCAACTAGCTCCTTTTTGGCTGAGCTCTATTTCTAACCATGCACTTTTCTTGTGTGTCATGGGCCTTTTCTCCTTGTTCCACCAAGTTTGTTTTCCAATTTGTTCGCTCTAAAGCCTCTCTTTGCATTTTCATTTACATTTTCACCTTCACTGCTTTCCTGAGCGAAAAACTGTCGGATGAGAAAGCAGCTGAGAAATCCTGCAGAGGCACACGGGAATGCGACCACCATACCCACAGCTGGATGAAGCAGCTACAGCCAAAGAGCTGCTCTCAGCTCTGAAACCAGATTCCCGACTAGAGGAGTATCCCAGCGTCCAGGGCATCTCCTTCCCTGCGGCCAGGTCTGGATGCAACGAAGGGCAGCATCTCCACCCCGAAGCTCACTCCCCGGCGAAGGCAGGACCGTGCCCTGCGCAGCAGGACGGGCTGACTGCGGGCGTGTGGGAGCGGGAGGCTCATTCCCGGTGCGGGGGACGCCGAGAAGCTGCGGCCCTTTCCCCGTGATCTTCCTGGCGCCGGCGCTGTGCTCTGTATGATCCCTGGGGACGGTGACGTCTGGGGCCACCGAGACCTTCGGTCTTAACTGACTTAGAACCGACACCAGAGCAAGCCCCCGCTAGCACGCCAGCGCGGCCAAGCAGGGAAGGCTCAGCCCCGCGCTGCCCAGCGCGCCCACCAGCAGCGCTTCCGCAGGGCGCTGTGTCCTCAGCTCCTGCTCCATAGACGTCAGCCACCCGGGCATCCCCCACCCGGCCAGGAGCCGTCCCCGCTCCTGTCCCCGCCGCGGAAACACCCACAGCAGTAACAATGCTTCCAGCCTTTGCTGCTTCCACTTTTCATCTATTCCGTTTACCCCGTCTACATTTTTCTACTTTGTGGTTTGAAAGTAAACTATAGGTGTACTTTGCTGAAGGAACCAGTTATATGAGCTTCTCTCTGTTCTCCAGTACAGAAAAAATATCGCCACAAGGTTCTGTTTTACGCTGAGCTCTTCTGTTAAGGCTTTGCGGGTTGCTTTCAAGGCTCAAGGCAGGCCCAAGGCTGGCTCCCCCAGGCTGCGAGGGACGTTGGCACCGAACGACAGGATTCAGACAGTCAGGAATTTGTATAAACAGGCATTAACGCAAAATGGCAGCAGATCCAGAGGAAGATGCTGTCAAAATTGGTAACTGGAAAAACACACACCCGACCAAACCCCTGTGCATAGCATGTACAGAAACACATCCTGCTGAGTACCTATCCTCCTTTTGAGAGAGCGCTTTTTTACCAAAACGCAGCAGACTTTTGATATTCACCCATTATCAGGGCAACACTGTCTGCCTCCGGCCCACAAGACCCTCCGTGCACCGTCCCCGGCCCCGCGGCTCAGCCCGGCTGGCAGACGGGCAGCAGCCGCTGCCGCACGGCAGGGCCGACGCTTCGCGCCACGGCAGGGGCGGGCGCTGCCTGGTGCCCGGGAGCAACCTCACCCGTCGCGTGAAAAGTAAGAAAAGAGAGGTGGAGAAAAAATGCAAAGTACGAAGCGCAGCGGACCCCGGAGCTCATCCCCGCCGCTCAGCGCGGGGTGCCGGGGCGCGAGGCGCGGCAGAGGGGCTGGGAAGGGAGGGTGGGAGCCGGGCCGGTGCCAGGGCCAGAGCAGGGTGACGGCGCTGCGCGCCCGCCTCCCGCCAGCAGCATCGGCTGCGCCCTCTCCGGCGCAGAGGCTCTCCCTGCTCCCGGGCCGGGCCAGGGCACTGCTGGGTGCGGGGGCACCTGCTGGCGACCATCCCGATGCCACCTCCGTGCCGGCATCGGCTTTGGCTACCAGGTTCCCACAGGGGCCCGTCCCGGCGAGCGGCTTTGCAAAACCGGGGCACGCGCAGACAAGGTGAACACGTGCCGTTTGCCCAACGCGCCGTAACGTCACTTCTCTGCCGTCCCAAGCACACGTCTGCCGTCGAGGACGTCGTCGTCGTTAAAGGCCGCTTCTGAAACGAAGCGTTGCTTTTTGCAAGCTGGCTCTCGGGGAGAAGGACTAGGAGGGCCCGCACGTGCCCCACGGCGATGCCACCGGCACAGTCACAGCAGCCCCGAGCAGGGGCCCCCCAGCCCCCTCCCTGCGTCTGGCAGGGGCCGGCAGAGGCTGCCGGGGCCGGACTTGCCGTGCCGCCTGCCTGCATAACCAGGGGAGACCGTTACGGACAGGGTACAGCAAGTCGGCGGCCCCAGTGCTGCCTGGCTGCGTCCGCAGGGCTGGGAGGGACCCGGTGCACGGCGTGGTGGGGGAGCAGCCTGGGCAGCGGGGGCAGCCCCGGCACGGGCACCAAACCGCAGCATGGTGGCTGAGGTGCGAATGGAGGCCTCTGAGGCAGCCCTGGGGAGAGGCCTTCGCCTCCGCACGGCCTTCCTGGGCGGGATGCTGGAAGGCTCGGCCTGGCCTCCGCACCTCGTCGCAAAGAGGGCGGCGGAAACAGCGGGGAGGTCGCAAGAAGAGACAGAAATGGTTGGGAAGCCAGAGAAGCTGCCTTGCAGCAGGAGTGCTGAAGAGCTCAGCCTCTCTAATATATCAAAAAGGAGAGTGAGAGGTGACATGATTATCATTGGTAAGTGCCTTCACAGAGAGAAAATATCAGCTACTAAAGGGCTCTTCAATCAAGTGAAGAAAAGCAGCACAAGAACCAGCCTCTGGGAGCTGGAAGCAAACGAATTTGACTTAGAAACAGGACACAGTTTTTAAAAATAAGGGCTATTAAATAGAGGAATAAACTGCCCCGGGACATGGCAGATCCCGCAGCTTGTGGTGTCCCCAGATCAAGACTAGCCCTGCTCCGAATGCAGGAGCGCCAGGAAATGTCCCCGGCTGTCCGCTGCCTCCACGCTGCCGCTTGCACCCGCAGCCGGCGGCCCCGGTGCAGCCCCCTGCCAGGCAGCATGGGTCCGGGTGCCCAGCCGCCGACGGGCGAGGTGGCAGGGACGCACACCCCAGGGATGCTCCACCGACCCGGCGTGCAGGACACCTCCCCGCGGGTCATCCGTGGTTTTAAATAGTCTGATTTGCACCGTCCCTCTAAACAAACTTCCAGCATGACCGCCGTTGGCACAGGGCATGTGTGGCTTCTGTCTAAAGGACATACCAGAAGCTGAGAGATGGGTGTGGAGGAAGGAATCGGCAGGACGGGGCTGAGTGCGGGGCTGGGGGTGCGGGAGCCTCGCACAGGAGCCCCGTGAGGAGGCTGGTGGGACGGGGGCACCCGCCAGACCCCGTGACCGGCCATGGAGCCACCCTCGCCTCTGCTGCAGGGGCTGGTGAAGAGGTGCCCTTCTGGTACCCAGCCCACTGTCCACCACCGACTTCCACGTACACAGATTTTTAAACAAAGGCGATCGATCCAATTCGCTGTAAATTTTCCCTTTGAAGACAGCTGTCCTTGCCAGAGGGGCGGTGGCATGCAACGCCCGCACGAGCTCTGCCTTGAGGAAGGGTATTCCACTCACATTAACCACAGTCTTTGGGAAAGGAGGCAGGAATAAATACGAATACTTTGTAAAATGGACATGAATCCAGCGTTTCGTGTGAAGTTCCTGGGGGTTTAGAATGCAAAGCCTGAGAAGATACAGATCTGAGGAAGCGTTAATGTGAGCAGGCACCGAGGCAGCAGCTGGGAGCATCACTGGAGGATGCCGTAGCCATGGCAACGGGAGGGAACACGCTACCCCACAAATCAAGGACACAATTTTATTGTCCAAGCACCGACTTTTTTAGACCAGTTTCTAGGGACCGTGTCTTAATAACAGTTGCATCCTATTTATCGTGGGCCTTTATTGTCTCTGTAATGAGCTCTCCAGGAAAACCTGGAGAGCGTTTCCACAGAGACTCAACGCCAGAAACGCAACGCCAAGTTAAGTGGTTTGCTTCACTAGCAATTCCCTCCCATGCCCACACGCTTTGAAATACAGAGCAGACTGATTAACTATTAATAACAGGACAGTTAAAAACAACATATTATGCCCCATTTTGTGCCACTTTGTTCCAAGCGCACCTGGAGCTTTCTCTTTCGCGGGAGCCGCCGGCAGCGCAGGAGAGCGAGCAGCGGCAGTGAGGCTCCTCACCCTGCTGCGGGTCAGAAGCACGATGTTCTCCCCACGTTCAGCTGCACCCTGTCGTGCACTCCTGCTCGGCCGTGGCACATCAAGAGGTTTGCAAACCCTGCAACGGTCGCGCTTCCCAGCAAACCTTCGGCTGGTTCCCAAAGCCTGCTCCGGTGTTTGCCAATTGAACTGTGCTGGAGTAGCCCCGGGGTGGCACTGCCTGACACCCGGGAGCTGCACCCTCCAGCAATTTGGGCAAGGATCAGCTCAGGTCGATGACGATGATGATGCTGGATGATGGAGCACGGCTGTGCACACAAAGCTACCCAGTGCACCTCAAGGATAATGCCATAACCACGTGAGTAGAGCCTGGAATTACTTTCCTACTTACAAATACGGCAATAACTGTTACTGTGCTGTTAAATTATTACCTGCATAGAAGGAAATCTTGGCTGGCTCCAGTAAGGTTTGCCTCCAGCAAATGCAATCCCTATCCCTTCTGCATCACAGCAGTGATTACCGGCCACCCTCGCTGAAATCTGCCTTGAAACCAGGGACCTCCAACGTGACCATCTCCCGAGAGCCCAGACACAATCCCACGCAGGGCGAAGGCACATATTCATCAGCACTAGGGAGCACTGAACATCTCTGCATAAAAGAAACACTCGTGCTACTGTTGAATGTGATTTATTTTAGCTAGCACACTGTTTCTAGGAATGATTTTGTTGGATGAACGTCATCAGACCATTGGCTTTTTAGCCTTTGAGCAGGAGTATGAAGTCACCCCGAAGTGCTGAACATTGCCCAGATGTGGCTGGAGCAGGGAAGCTGGTTGCAGGCTGGGGTTATCAGTTTTCCCCGTGGACCCACTGCTGCCGGCACCTCCCCAGCCTGGGGGCTCAGGTGAGAGGGAGGGTGAAACAGGATGAGAGCACCTCCGGCTCAGCAGCGGTACGACCGGCGGCTGCTGAGCTGGGACTATTTTCGCCCCATGTTGTTAGTTTAAATCCCGGTGGTCGGTGCAGCACTGAGGAAGAGGGATCAGCTCAGCAAACCTGCTGGCAGCAGGCATTGCCAAGCCCAGCTTAGCAGCAGCTTTACCTCCATGCAGCCTGGATGCTCCCAAAGACCCAGGATTTACCACCCCTGCCTGGGGCAGAGCTGCCCTGTCTGACCCCGTGCCGACAGCCCAGGACCTGCCAGCATGGAAATTCCCACCGTGCCACAACAGAGACCCAGGCTGCAGCCACCGGCAGGGGCCAACAGCTTGTCCTGCAGCCTCGGACAACTCGAGCATCCCATGATACCCCGTGCTGGCCCGTGCCTGGTGCCGGCAGCCAGCTCGGAGCGGTGCTCGGCAGAGCCCCGGCACCACGTGCCACCACCGAGGGCGGCCACCAGCTGCTCTCGGGGCCAAAAAGAGCCGCAGGCTTACCAAGGCACAGCCCTGATGGCAGGCTCAGCTTAAACTTGCTCACTCTGCCCTGCTCAGGCAGGAGGTGGCTGGTCTGGAGGCTGAAAGCGTTGGCCTTGGGAAGGCTCTGGAGAAATAGCACCTAAAAATGTCTTTAAGACATATTTCATCTCATGTACATGCTCATAGTCCGAGCAGCTCTTCACCCCAGCAGTTACCACGTTTCTGTACCACTCTTGCCAACTACAGGGGAGCAGGTTCGGTTCTGCATTCAGCATTTGGCAGGAACTGTTACCCCTCCGTGGCATTGCCAGCTT
Organism: Phaethon aethereus; assembly: GCF_964289735.1. Taxonomy (NCBI): domain Eukaryota; kingdom Metazoa; phylum Chordata; class Aves; order Phaethontiformes; family Phaethontidae; genus Phaethon; species Phaethon aethereus. The sequence goes on from NC_138588.1 coordinate 736,660, forward strand.
GCTGCTCCCTGGCTAGCCCAAACTGACTGTGGTAAACAACTCGGCCATTCAAACGTACAGAAAAGTTTTCTTTTCTTTTTTAACCAACACAGTCACTAAACCCCCATTTCTGCTTAATGCAGTTTTGCATCAAAACACCTACAAGGCAATTCATTTATACCAGGCAAACTTCTAAGGCTTGAATTTTCCCTGGTGGCGCTGCTGGAAGGCTACAATACCCCAGCAGGTCAACAAGTTGAAAGCAGTATTTCATCTGGCAATTTATTCAAATAAATCTTTCAAAAAGATGAAATAACCTATAAAGATGGAGACTGTCAAATCGACTGCACTAGCGGAGCTCCCAAGCAGAATGGCCAAGCATGAAAAGCAGCAGCATCAACCTGGAGGGCATCCAACACCACAGCCTGGCTCCCCGTGCCGCTCCGGGAAGTTCTGCGGGAGCAGGAGGACTCACCGGCCGACGCGTGCAGGGCACTCAGCGAGATAAAAGCAATAGGTTTAAAGATGAAAAAGTGTTCTCATTAATTACGACCATTATCATCATCATAGCACTGATGTTGTTCCTGCCATTACCTTCCAAAGCCACAGTCAGAAAAACGGGAAGCTGAGCCCTTCGCCGCATCGGGAAGATTTTCCATCAATTCTCCCATGATGGCCGTTTGGGGTGGCCGGCTCCTGCCCACCGATGCTGGACCCCCCGTGGGGTTTCTGGGGACAGGATGGAGCCCCACTCCCAGCGCCAGGCACAGGAGGTGCTGCCACAGCGCACGTAACGGGGCAAACCCAGGCGCTTTCATCCTGTGTCAGCGCAGGACAGACGGGCGCGAGCTGCGCGTGCCGCCACCAGCAGCGCGCGTCGGGGGGCTGAGCCCCCGGGGTCTCCGGGAGCGGCGCTGGGCGCTGCAAGGCGCTGCGCAGGCCGAGGACTCGCTCCGCGCGGCTCAGGCCGCGGGGACGGGCACCACCTGGACGCCCAAAAGACAAACTGACCGACTCGTGTGGAAAGTCACCAGCTGCCGCCAGCTGCTCCTGGGCACGGGGCGTGTTTTAAAGAAGGCTACGAAAGCCCCGGGTCTGAGCTCAGCCAAGACCGCGCAGCCCCCGGCTTGGGAGACAATGAGAGCAACCGAGGGGGGTTGAGCTCCAGCACAAATAAAGGTTTTCCTGCCATTGCCTGTGGGGGGAAAGAGGAGCTGGAGCAAGCGGCCGTGCCGCCTGGGTGAAGAAAAGCCCCTCTGTGCCGCGCACACAGCGTGCATTGTTCGCTGGCCGCTCGCCTTCGCACCAGGGCTGCCCTGCTCGGCTGCCGAGGTTAATGGCAGCCTGAGTCATCGGTCACGTAAGAGCCGCCTCCATCTGGGCCACTTTCATCTCTTTTCTAACATTTTACAGTTAGGCTCGGCTCCCTCACTAACTCCTCTTTCCTCATCGCTATGTTACACTGAGGAAGAGAAGAAATGATGGAGCCTTACTAATAACACACGTCAAATCATCAGCACTTACGTTGGACCCATGGTGTGCTCCAAAAATCTCAGCCTCATCCTAATCTGGCAGCGGGAAATGGTTTTGCTAAAACCAGCAAAGGCTGACCCAGACTGGGCTCCTGCTTAATCAGAAATCCTGAAATCTGGAGGAAAAGAGAGCAGGTAGTTGTATGTTTCTGCTCGTGATGCATCTCTGCCTGAGCACAAGTAGCTCTACTGAAGGGCGAACGCTCGGGGCCCTCCCCGGCCACCCTGATGGAAACATGGTGCCGGCGCGGCGGTGCGGCCGGCTCACCAGTCAGGCCAGGAACCCCGCAGCCCACGGCACTGGGAAGTGAACGGGCGGCCCAGGGAAAACCCGGCAACAAAGGTTAATCCAGCAGCTGATGCGCTGACAGCTATGGTGAAGATTAAAGACCTGGCAGGATCTGTGGTCTTTGCCCTTCTTCCATGGATCCCACAAAATTAAAAGCTGTTTAGAAAATCCTAGAATTATTGTGCTTTAGGCCTGGCTCTCACCGCACACATTTCACAGCACCGATCCGTTTCTGCAGCATCTGGTTCAGCCCCACTCTCCAGTCTGAGAAGGAGCTTTAGGACCCGCACCCCAGTTCCCCCCCAGCAGGGAGACTCTGTCTCTCCTCCATCTCCTCCTCTCAGCGGGGTCAGCCCCTGCCTGCCCCCACTGGGTCCCTCGGCACCCTCCCTGCCGCGCCGCCCCTGCTCCCCGATGCTCCCACGGCACGGCACGGCACGGCGCGGCACGGCACGGCACGGCTTCACCGCGCTGGGCTAGTCGCTCTGGTGATGCCCATTAGCTCTAACGGGAAGCTACACTGCCATTCCTTCCCATTAGGGCTAAACAGGCGCTGCGCAGATAACGCGGTTACCTCTGCAGAGACACGGCAGCTTCCCCGCCAGCTAAGGAGCCCATCGGGGCCACGAGCCACGACTTAATTCTCTTTGATACAGGAACCAAATTAGTCTGTGCCGTGCACCGGCAAAGAAGTTCATTAAAGCAGGACGATGCGAGATGAGTGCTGGGCGCCGTCCTTCGTCCCCGGCCCCACGCTGCCCCGAAGCACAGAGAGACGTCCCGAGCCAAAGCGGGGAGAGACCCGGGCAGCCCAGCGACATCCTCACCCCGTCACTCCAGCACGGTCGGACCCTGCAGGTTGGTCACCTCAAAAGCTGTAAGAGTCTCTGGGCTTGGAAGAATCCTCTGGTCAGCAAGGGAGGGATGCAGGGGGGCAGACGTGTAGGGAGCAACTCTTCCCGCTCCAGCATCCCGCTCCAGCATCCCGCTCCACCAGATCAGTTGCTTCCCGCTGTCTAAGCAGCAGATACGAGGACTCCTTGTTCATTTATTTCACACGTTGTTCACATTCACTTGAAGTTAATTCAGCATGCCCACTGGGTCATGAAAGGATTTCCACATTTACCTCCACGTACAAACTCAGGATAAACTACAACTTTTTGTCAGGCTGCAGGGGGAGGGAGCCGCTTTTCACCCTCCCCGGATCCAGCCCAACCTGCGCTCTGGAGCAGTTTGCTGAACTCTTGATCCTCCACAAACATCTTGGACTCTGAAGTTGTTTGTTTCTGGGTCTACTGTGATGTTATGTTTTCATAATGAAGACATCTGCAGCATGAGAATTAGGATTGTGTAACGATTTATACTGGAGATAACGGCTTTGCAGGAGCTGCTGGGAGCATGGGCACTGAATAGAGCTTGCAACGGAGGACCACAGCCTTGGGAATTTGTTTGTTGGGTTTTTTTTGAAGTGTTAGTATTTACTAAAAATGATTTTGATTTCTAATTCCAGAAAAATAAAAGTAGCTGAAGAGATTTGCAGGTCTGATTTGGGCTTGCAACAGCACGACATGGCCTGCAGGCTGGCACTGCTGCTTGGCGGGCTGATTCGGCAGTCTGCTCACATCCAGCACCCCGTGGGCAATGGGAAACGATCCAGCGTGCGAACCTAGGGAATGTTCAATTTCTTCCTCCGCAAACTTACTACCTTCATCCCCAGGAACGGAACACACAGAAACAGCCCCACACTGAAGATAAGGTTCCCGACCGTCTGAAGACATGTCAGGCACTTACCGTCTGTCTTCAGCACTGACATCTGTATCGCGATAGTGCTGGAAAGCCCCAGCCCGATGCTGCTGAGGACAGGGCAGGGGAGGAAGAAAGCCCAGGTGAGATCCGCCTCGCCACCGCGCAGCCGCCCTGCGCCAGCTCCTCTGCAATTGCTAAGAAAGTATTTTCACAATGAGCCAGGTGGTGAGAATGATGCCTCTGCCCATCATGGCTGCTGCCTGCCCTGGGTGTCACCGCGTGCTGAGCTGCTCCGAGCAGCCGGCCCGGGCACCGCAGCAGCCGCTGCCTGAAAACCAGCGGCATCCATTGGAGAAGCTGTGCCGGCGCTCCCGTTGATCGGCACCAGCCCTGCACAGCCCAGCCATGGCGCATGGGCTTTCGGGGCACCGCTCCGAACACCCACATCCTCCTCCAAGCAAAGGCAGAGAGGAACCAAACCCCCAAAGCCACCAAAGCCACTGTGCTGGTGACCCCACGAGATGGAGTCAAGGGCACGTCTGTGCCGGCACGGCCGCCGCTCCGCCCACTCCCACCTTCCCACCCAACCTGGGGAGCCCCACCATGGAGACTGGTGCTGCTCCGCCACTGGGACACTTCAGGTGCCGGGGAAGGAGGCCTTCTGGCAGTAGGGACCAGGCGGGGGGCTGCCAGCTCCGCCTGTTCCAGGGGAGGCGGCCCTGCCGGCGTATGATGTGAGCGGAAAACGAGGAGCGCAGGTGCCTCACCTGCGGCACGCATCGCGGCCCCAAAGCGTCTCTCTGACGCTGGGAGTTTGCAGGTTGTTTTAACAGAAGACGTGACATTAACAGGCTTGGGCACCTACGCGACAGCGGCACCTCGAAATCACCACGCGCACGTCAGAAGCCAGAACGCGCTGCTGGCCTCCAGCTCATCCGCCTCGGCCCTCCCCCAGAGCACCCCACAGCCACCGCCACCAGCAGCGATACCCGGCTAAAAACTGCACGGTGCAGACCGGGGAGAGACCTCACGAGGAACTTCTTCTTGACCCCCGCAAAGGCGGCAGCCCCCACGGCCCCCGTACTGGGGAGGGGCTCAGGTGTGACGCGGCTGAGGGCAGCGCTGCGTGTGCACGAGCACGTGTGCGTGCACCAGCGCTCCTGCGAGCCCCCCGCGGCACGTGAGGGCCGACCGTGCCGACCTGCGAAACCCGCACTGGAACTCATACAGGATCAAACCAATAATTATGAATAAAAACAGGCCTGGAGTTTCTGGGCTGCATAACGAGGAACCGGGAAAGAAAACAAGCCTGGGGGACCATGCCTGGGGGTGCTCGGGTTCGTGCAAACCGCTCCTGCCGCTCCAGCGCTGTTAGTGCTTTGTTTTGCTGCGGGAGCTGTGGCCGCAGCTGGGCTGGCAGCTGAGCCCAAAAAGAGGGCAAAAAAGCTACCACAGTCTGGAAAGTTGCAGATGGCCTGGAGCAGAGATGCTGGAGCGATGAGCTTGTCTCTGCTCGTGCTGGGCTGCGGGGCGCGCATGGCCGCCCAGCCCCGCTCCGAGCCGGGAGCTGATCCCGCCGTGGGGGCCGGAGCAGGGGCAGGAGCCCCCCGGGAGGGCGGCACGAGCCCGCGTTTACGGCGCAGCAGAAAGCGGCGCTTGTGCAGGAGTCAGGAAAGAGAATTCAAAGAGGCTTTGCAAACAACAGCAGCGCAGTGCAGTAACATGGGGAAGGGAAACTGGGGGTCCAGGTTTGGTTCTGAAATGGGTAAGGTGGGAGAAAAGGGCTGGGTGTGCAGCCAGTGGCAGCGGCTCTGCCTGCACTGGAGAGGGCTCTAGCTCAGCTTTTATCCGGGCAGGAATTATCCCAAATCGTGGCTTCCAGCCAGAAGCATCAGGAATCCTCACTCCTGCAGCAGGAAGGATGATCCTGACACAGCCGCCCCGAGGGGCTCCAAGGCAGAGGGGGCTTGGCAGAGAAGCGGGGCTTGACCCGGGGAAACAGCCTCGTGTCCGTGTGTCTGCGCAGGACTCGGGGCTGGGAGAACGCCAGGAGCCCGTGCAGCCACCGGGACGCGTGTGCCGCCGGCAGACACCTGCCCGCAGGCAGCCCGCTGCCCTCGTTTTCGCTGGAGCAGAACAAACTCCGCATTCGTGTAACATGGTACCAGCGGCGTGACATCTCCGTGGTACGCGCGCTCACGGCATGCAACGCACAATCAAATATTTAAGCATCTTGTTAAACATTCAAATTGAGGGTGACCCACTGGCATCACCAGCGTCCGTCAGGACAAGAAAACAACCGACATCAGCAACAAAACTTCAGCTGTAAAACCTGCATGCAAAATTGTCCTCGGTTTTAGTGCCAGGTGATCAGAGGTTACCAAATGCCCACCTGGGCTGGAGGTCGGAGCACAGCAGCCGGATTCCTCCAGCTTCTGCCCGGCGCCCAGGACACCCCGACTCGGGATCGCCCTGCGCCGGCACTGCCGCCCTTGCACGAGCTGACTGGTTCCCGGCAAGGGGCAGATGCGGTGCGTGGGCGCTGGGGCTCACGGTGACAAACAGCACTAGTTGCCCCCTGTGTGCTCGTCCGTCGTCCTCCACATCCCCTTATTCCTCCACGATGGGCAGCCCTTGCCTGCGGCCCGGGGCTGGCCGCCGTCTCAGCGGCGGCAGCAGCACTGGCGGGTCGGGCAGGCGAGCGCAGGTGTGGCGGTGTTTCCTCGAAAGCCGCTCGCCAGACACCTGCGGAGAGGGACCGAGGCCAAGGGCAGGGCTGGGGCCGGCCCCAGCACCCCGCGCAGCCCGGGACTGTGTCCCTTGCCACTCTGCCAGCCAGCTCCAGACTGCTCTCCCTGCCGGCCTGCCCTTCCTTGCCGAGCTTTCCTCCGGCCCCTTTCCCCGCCAGCCCCCCGCCCTGTCCCGCTCCGCAATCGCTCTTTCCTCCCACCCCACGCGGCAGCTCGCCAGCCCGCACGGGGCCCTGAGCATCTCAGGTTTTAACCCGCCCAGGGCTTCGGCCGTACCTCTGCGGTGTTTGCATTGTGTCGCTGTATTGAACCCATCTGACCGCAACACGACGGAGGACCGCTGTGCAAACACCAAGCGCTGTCTGTACACCAGAGTCCTCCTCAAATAGGGCTGAACCGCTGATGCTCTCTGGGACTTTCCTCTGTACGTTTTCAAACATCCCCCAGTTGCTCCTGTGCTGGGGAGCAAACCGCTACAGTCCCGTCGTGACCGCCCCGTCCCATCTGAACCCTGCTGGCGCGGTCCAGCACCCTCGCGGCTGCCCGGGTCGCAGCTGCGCTGACAGCGGTGGCTTTTGCCCCAGCAGGTTTCCCATCAGGTGCTCCATGAACTGGAGTTTAGCACAACAAGAAATATCATCCTAACGTTCCCAAGTCAATGCATTTGTGGCCATATTTCGGTAAATACCCTGAAGCCGCGTCGAGCCCCGCGCCCTGGCAGAGTCATCGCTGCCCGGCACCACCGAATCAGCGCTGAAGTTTTGTGCTTGGTTTACACCCTGTCAGCTCACAAGGTGACAGGAAAAATAAGATAGGGGCTGTCAACGTTATTTCAGCTTCTAATTCCCCTCGCTGCTTATCAGCAGGGATGCAGGCACCTGAACAAGGGCCGATTCCCATTCAAGCCGCGGCGTTTGTCACAGGCACTTCAGGGAAGTGATAAATCCCCTCCCCGGGCAGCCACACAGCTGCCACTCGCTGCCCATGCACACGGGTGCCCGGACGCCTGTGCCATGAGGGCAGCCAGCGGACACACACCAGCATTTGCAACCACAGTCCTGGAAGCACAAACTGGGAAGTTTATTGTGATGATCAGACCCAAGGAGCCATCAAATCCCGAACTGAAGCCTACGTGCAGCTGCAATACCAGGGGGGCTTTCCGGGCGCCCGGCTCTCCTTCACAAAGCGACACGGGAGCAAGAGCTGCAATGCACCCGGCTGCCGGGTGGGATCCCGCTTGGCCGGTGGAAGGTCGGGAACATCTACCTTCCTGATTTCCCAGACATAATTCTCCCATAAAAGATGTTTCTCTGCACAAGACAGACAGGATTTGTTCTGTAATGTTTGAAAAGAGCAACAACTGTGTTGGGGAATCCAGCTCAAGAAGCCCCTTCCACGTGCTTTGTCCTGTGGAGCCGACAAGGGCTTTTCTCTGTCCTGCGACGCTCCTACAAGGGCTCTTCTCCTCCAGGTAAGAGAACTTAAATTAGCAGCTACACGAGTATCATTCTGACAATACAACAGAGTTCTGTGAAAGTACAATTTAACTTTTAAACCTCACGGCATTTTTCCATTTTCCTACATTAACTCATTGCTGTCTCCAAGCTGTGCAGATGAAGCTAAAGGTTTTCATCACAGTTATACAGAGAAGAAACACATTATAGTCTTCCAATGTTCTTAGGCCGGTCTATTTAAATAAATTTTTAATGTTTACTTTTTAGTCCCCCTTTCTGTGCAGTCAGTACACTGAATCATCTCTGATTAATGCCCAATTCATTTTAAGAAGTCCATGCACTCTAAAGATACATGAACTGAAAAAAGCCTGTCTGTGTGGGTGGGGGCTCCTGATCCGTCATTCATTTGCAAAGACAAATGCCTCATTTTTAACTGGGACACAGAAAACTATTAATTGAAATTTTCTCTTTTCTGCCCATACCTAAACCATCCCAGCAGAGCTGCAGGTACGCCTCCCCACAGATACGCAGCTTTGACCCTTGTGAACAGGGTGCCAAGAGGCAATAAGCTAGAGCATTCATTTCAAGAACTTAAATCAACAACTTAGAGCTTTTCAAGTGGTGTTTATGCAGTCCGAAGGAAACAAAATATTTCTCTCTCAGTCTTTACATCCTGCCCCGTACTGGACCCAGTAACTTATAACCCAAAGGCACTCCAAAGCCAAGCGGGGACTTTCTCCTCTCCCGTGCTCAGATCGTTGGCGTGATATGAGAGAAACTAGTGCAGCTCCACAATGGCACAAAGAACCTCTTGTGAATTCTGGATCCAATTAAAATTATTTCAGGCTTAATGATTTGAGGTGCTGCTGGTGATGGAGAGCTCCAAACCTTATTGCAGTGCATAACTCCTATTTTTATGCTGTCCCTTAGAAGTGAAAAGGAACAGGAGCGTTCCCTGCAGTGACAGGCCTCCTGGACCCCAGCTGAAAGCTTCAAACGCGGCTGCGGCAGCCAGAGCCCCGGTGCCAGGGGACCCTCCTGCCCGTCCCAGGGGCGCGGGAAGACGCCAGCCAGTCCCACGCCTTTCGGCGGGGTGCAGGTTACCAGCTCCCTCCCTATAGCACAGATTACTAAAATGGGGACAATGTGATGCTTTCCTCAATAAAATCTAAGAAAAGCAAATTCTTGGCGCAAGTTGTGGGCACTCATTTTCAGCATGTGCCGCCGGATGGGTGAGAAAAGCTCCCCTGCGGAGCACACAGACGCACAGACACACAGTCCTGCTGTGGGCGAGCCTTCCCGCATTCCTAACGTACCGCCAGACCCTGGAGCACTTCTCCAGTGGAAGAGGAGAGTACTCACCGCGTGAGCGCGCAGGGAGCGCCTCTGACCCACGGCAAAACCCTGGTGAGGCGGCCGTGACTTCGGCCGGGTACAGGCAGAGCCCGGCAGCAGGCAGGGAGAGCAGCAGCACCGCTCCAGGGGGCGAGGGGAGACCCTGCCCCAGAGCACCCAACTGCTGGGTGCATGCCGGGTAAATTGCTCTTCAAGAGCCTCGCCAGAGCAGCCCAGAGTCTCCCCGCTGGCAGCCGGTCATGCCAGCGACCCCGCAGAGACGGGAAGCGAGATGGAGAACCGCCACCAACTCGCCAGACCACGAGTTGCTCCATTCCACTGCGCTTGGATGCCTCGGGAGATGGGGAAGACTTTTTGTTTGAGCTCAGTCAGACCTGAACACGCGGCTCTCGGGCACCTTCCCAAGGGTGGCCCAAACTGCAGCAATCTTCTCCTCCCGCTTGGTCTTCCTTCCCACTCCCATTTCTCCTTCCCCTCTTTGCTGTTCCAGTACTTAGCCAGGCTGACACCCTTTTACCCTCTAGGAGCTCCTGCAAAAGCTTTGCCCAGAGCTCTTAAACCTTAAAGGTACCACCGAGCCCGCAGGAACAAGCGTTACCGAGACCTGCAGCCATCCCCTCCCAGCATGAGCCCTGCCGCGGCCTCAAAGGGTAGTTACAGACCAGACATCAGAGGTGGAGATAACTCGGCTGGGTTTGCTGTTACTGTTTGCAAGTCAGGGCTTCATTCCCATAAAGCTGCCACCGAAGGTTTGCCGGCAAAGCCGGGACCATGCGTCATCGCCGGTGCCGCCGGCTCTGCGGACTCACCCGCAGCGAAGGGGGCCACAGGTCGCCAAGCTGGAAGCCCTGCTGGCCGGGGCAGACGTCCACCACTGAACCGAGCTGGGTTCGTCCAGACAAAATTCCAAATCAAATGTCATTTTATTTAATCTTCTACTTTAATTTAACCTTCTACTGGAAGGAGAGTGGGGCAAAACTACGTTCTCTTGCAGAGATTCACGGGGATAGCTCTCTGGGTGGGCATCGAGCTGCGAAGGATCACGGCTCCCGTTTCCCTTGGGCTCTCCCCAGGCCTCGGCAGCGCTGGGGACCCCGCATGGGGGGCCCTGTCGCCTGACTGTCCTCCCGCCCCACACCCGCCCGCGGGAGGGACGGGGCAGACCTGGCCATGGGGACGTGGAGCTGAGCGAGGCAGCTCCCTGTCCCACCGGGACGGCAGTGATGCTGGGGGGTCCCTCCTGCCCCCCAAGCCCTGCTGATGCCCACTGCTCCTGGGCACGTCCCTGGCCCCCCCCCAGCACCCGTCTTCCCCACATCTCTAACCCAGGTCTCCCTCGTTGCACCTCTAGCCTGCAGCGTCTTTCCCTGCGCATGCCGAGCGCGGCCCACCGCCTCCCCCTCGGCAGCCATTCCTGCTGCCGGAGACCCTTTGCTTTGCTCCGGCTCTTCTCCTTCTCCCTGACGCCTGCACGGAGCAACACCTCTGCGACCCGCCTCAGGGGCTCCTCCCTGCCCTCCCTCACCCCGGCTCTCCGTCGGGGCTTTACGTTCCGTCTTAACCAGGAGGAGTTGGTTGCGACCTTTGCTCTGACCCCACGCTACAAAGGCAGGCGCGCCAGCGCTGGCCCGCTGCCTCAGGCCTGGGAGAGCCGGCGAGCGCCGCAGGCAGCGCGAGGCACGCGGGCGATCCGGGGAGGGATCGAAGGCGATGGCTCAGCCGGCTCGCCCGGCTCTGCCCGCTCGGCACGGACGGGCTGCAGCCCCACGGGGACCTCCCGAGGGGTGTCGGCACCACCACAGGGCAACCCCGGGCTTAACGGCCTTGGACGTGCCCTCAAAAAACCCACCCAAAGGAGCTGCGCTGAAAGCAGAGAGCGGTCAGGTTGGAGCAGAAACCCAAACTGGACAGAGGGATGCGTTCTGGATTTATGGCCATGACAAAGCGAAACGAGGAGAGCTGTCCCCACAGTTCAAGCTGTCATCTTCAGGCAGCGGCTGAGCCGTGCTGGTTCAGGAGTGCAGCCGTGTACCCTCAGAGCGCGTAAAGTCAAGGTATCATGTCTGCAGATAACACTCAACCAGCACAGTGTGCACAAGACTCTGCGACTCGCGTTTAATGTAAAAAAGGTTCTGCCTGTCTGTTCCACTTACATCAGACCAGGTTTCACATATGATTAGAGAGTGTCTCTGCTCAAGGAAAGCAATGTTTTGTGAAACCGGCAAGAAGAAAAATGAAAATACACCTAAGGAATGCTTGCACGGGTTAGAGAAATCAAGGCCAGTTGCACTAATTTCATCAAGAATAAACATTCTGATTACTTTCTCCGTCTCTGATGTATATTTGCACTACAAGAACCACTGAAGGGTCTCAGAGCAGTGTACATTTACACGCACACACACATAAGGGACAGAGAAATAAAGGTAAGAAGGTTCCTCACCCCTGACTTCAGAGAGGGGCTGGCCGACGCGCCCACACCCCGCAAGCCATCCCAGTCCTGCGGCAGCGTCCAAGAGCCTTTGGTCCCACCAGCTCCCGGCTCCTCCTCCGTGTCCATCCCTTTACGAGCCCTCCGCTGTCATGGAGGAGATCATCCCGCGCACACTGCCCGGCCCGTCTGGAGATGGCACCTTCCCTCCTTCGGCCCCTGACCTGAACCCGAGCCCCAAGGCGAGGGGTGGCCACCCCCAGCTGCCAGTCCCACGGCTACAGAGCACAGGCGTTGGGTTCGGGTTTTTGGGACACTCCAATACTAGACAATTCCTGGGAGTTGTGGTTCTTCCAAGTGAGATGCTATTGCTGACAACAGCAGTACAAAAACGCAACCACGCGCTGCTACGCGTGGTCCTATGAAGAAGGCGATGCATTGCAGCATGGATGCGCTTCCCACCCACTGAAACTCTACGGAAGAATTTGGGCTTAAACGGCTGGGAAAGGGGGAGCTGAGAGGGCCCCTTCACCGCCTCCAGTGGACAGAAAGGCAGCGTGCCCAAATTCACGCACTGCAGATGTGGGGACCTCGCTTGGGGAAATAGTTGGTGGAGCAATTCCACCAACTCAAACCAAGCTACACTGGAGTCGTGCGAGAAGAATTAAAGTCACGAGGACACAGGCGTCCCCAATTCGACAGCAGGAGAAAAGGCACCGTGCAGAGAGCACCGGCACCCTGACTCCGTGCTGAAGGCAGGACGTGCTTTCTGACAACACAACCGCATCAGTACCAGCGTGTCCGCACAAATAAACACAAAACACTTGTTGGTAGCAGATGAAGAGGCAGAAGTCATTTTTGTATTATATATGCTTTGGAGAAAGCGCAGCCCATGAAAATGGTGTACGTGCACCTTACCCTTTACTGGGTAGACCCAGCTCAGCTCCTGCACACATCTTCTCCCGTGAGAGTCACAAATGCCGCCGTACTACGTTTTGTAAATCCTGGCCCTGCAGCAGCCCTTCACACACACGGTGCTGCCGAATCCCAGCCGCCTAGTTCACCAAACCTGCCCCTCCTACCTCCTCAGCAGCTCCGGGCGCTGGAGCCTGGCTCGTGAATCCCGCGCGGAGCTGCCAGCTTCCAGTCAGGTCCCCAGCACAGCTCGGCAGGTGAGGACGGCCGGCAGCCGCCCCGCGTCCGTCTGTCCATCCCGCACAGACCCTGGGTTACGAGAAGGGCACCGCACGCCCTGCGCCTGGGGCTGCTGCTGTCACTGCTGCCGCCACACCCTGCAGGCACAGCCTCACCGTGGTGAAAGTATTCATCAATGTTGTTCTCTAAATCACAGAGACACGCGAAGCGGCCACCCCGAGACACGAGAGCCTGCTTTAAACTTTAAAGCTGCGCTGCTGCGGCATTAAGAGCGGAAACGTAAGAGCAAACGACTCGCCAGAAGCCCCAGGCGGGGCTGTGCCCGCAACACCCCCAGCACCGGTTAGAACGGGAGAGCGTGTTTAGGAAGGCTGAGTCGGGTCTACGTAGGCAGGCGTGCTCAAGCTGCTTTATTTCATAGCACGTATCTAAACCCGGGTGGTTTATGCCCCCGCAGTGATGGTCCCTCGTGCCGATGCTGCTCCAGAGGGGGAGGCTGATGGGCACCGTCCAGTGCCGTCCCCACCCTGCTCCCAGCGCCGTCCCCATCCTGCTCCCAGTGCCGTGCCCTGCCCACTCCCAGCACCATCCCCATCCCAATCCCAGCACCGTCCCCCTCCCAATCCAAGCGTCATCCTGATCACACTCCTAGCGCCATCCCAATCACACTCCCAGCACCATGCCCTGCCCGCTCCCAGCGCCGTTCCCATCCCAATCCCAGCACCGTCCCCATCCCAGTCCCAGCGCCATTCCCATCCCAATCCCAGCGTCGTCCCCATCCCAGTCCCAGTACCATGCCCATCCCAATCCCAGCGCTATTCCCATCCTGCTCCCAGCGCCGTGCCCTGCCCGTGCGCGGGAGCCGGGAGGTCCCTGCCCGCGGCCCTTCCTCCGGCAACGCGCCGGGCGGCTTCAGAGGGGGTTTGCTGTAGCAAGGGGAAACGCGGGCGAGACCTTCCCGCCTGGTGCCACAGCTCGGTGTTTGCGCCTGTGCAAAGTCCAGCTGCTGCCGAGGCACGGCATCCGCGGCCCAGCGCCTCGGCGGGAGAGGCCGTCCTCCCCACGGCCTGCCAGCTGCTCAGGAAAACGGCCCGGAGCCAGCGTGCAGCGCACGGCCTGTGTTTTCAGTCCTCTGCGGGTCCGTCTTACCAACCCCGTCTGCCCAGACTCTCCTCGTAACCTCAAGGAGCCCAGAGGCCTCCTGAGTTACACCTCGGAGGCACGGATCCGTTCCAGCTGTGGCCCTTCACGGAGAGGCAGGAAGGTACGGCAGGGACCACGCAGACCATCTCGTGACTTCGGCAAAGGCCGGCTTAGCACACGTGACTCACGCTGGGCTGGTTATGTATTGCACATCACTGACCTTTAAAAACCCTCAAGGACTTTTCAAATTGTGTCAGTCGCTTGCCTGACCAGCCAACGCAATCGTACGTCACCTAGCTACGCGGGGGGTTCTGGTCGGAGACCTCGCTTTTCCAGCTGCAAGAGCTGATGTTGGCCCAGCGGAAACTAAACCACGTTGCGAGAGGAACCGTTCCTCCGGGCTCAGCGCCCAGCGGGTTTCCAACGGTTTGCTAGGGACTGGGCTTTGTGCACATCTGGAAGTGGGTGCTGGCTTTGCCCAGCATCTCCCCGGGGGCCGAGGGGCCACGTGAGCGCCGGGGCACCAGCGCCAAGCCGAGGTCCCACCAAGGAACCGCTCTGACCCAGCGAGCTCCCAGGTCCCATCTCCCCTTTCCGAGGGGAAACAGGGATGTTTGTACCAGGGACATGTCCTGGGGTTGGTCCGAACGTGCCAGGGGATTGACCCCGCGATCCCTGGGGCCAAAGTAGACCTTCTCCAGGATCCCGTCCCCACCGTACACGCCGGAGTGCAGTAACCCCCCATCGGGCACCGGAGACCCCCGGGAGCGGGCTCCTGGCAGGACGCGTGACCCACGCTCGCCCCGAGCGGGGCCATCCATCAGCGCCTGAGCGCCCTGCGTGGGCACACCGCAAATGGCTCAGAACAAAAAGCTTTCCCCAAAATACAGAGTGCTGTGCAATGGCTTTCCAGAGCTGTCAGCTCGTACATTATTCGCTCAATTAGGTCCTTACTCTGCAGAAATAGATGGGTAAATAGATAGAGGAGCACAATCCTGTCATTCTGAGCTGCTAAAAAATTAAGGTGGCTGCACGGTCAGTGCCGATCGCCTGTCAGAAACATGCAGGGAGGGCAGCGAGAGAGGAAGGCAAGCTCTGCCTGGCAGTTGTAAGAACGGTGATCTCCCCTTGCAATCACGGCAGCGCCCTTCCCCGCAAGCAAGTCTTCGCATCAGGCCCGATACAGAAACACGTTTTCAAGCCGCTCTCTATCTCTAAGATCCGCGGCTCCCTGTCTATCACTCAAAGTTCCTGGAGTTTAGCAAAGGAAATAGAGGCTCTGCGCTGCCAGAGATTTAATTCAAAGCCTCTGTGAAGATGCACGTATCTAAACTGCCTTCAGAAACGTCTCCAGATTCTAGCAGGGTGCCAGGGCAGACTCTTCCAGCACGCCCAGGGGCACCTTTGCGTAGCCAGTCATGGACAAAAAGGCGTCCTTCACAGCGTCACGCAGGTTGTAAATGCAAACAAAAGGCGGTGGAGGAGAGGAGGAAACAAGCAGTTGCCTGTCCCTCCCAGTGCTCCCAGCTTAGCGCAGGGCAGACTGGGAGCAGCCAGCCCGTGCCCGGCAGGCATCGCCCACACAACCTGGGGACATTCAGGGGAGGGGAGCAGCCAGGAAGAGCAGGGCTTCCGGGGGAAGCTGGTCACGGGGCACGGAGGAAGAGTGAGCGCCTTTGTAACGAACATCGACACCCTCAGCCTTTCAGGCCACCGACTCCCAGCCCAGTTCCAGTCAGGAACTGCCGAAGGACGAAGGACGAAGGACGTCCTCCTGCCAGCACGCTACCCAGCCAGCACCAAGAGCCTCAAAGCGGCCCTCGGGGCTTGGACGACAACACGCGCCTCCCGTGCCTTATCCCTAGGCAGGATGGTTTGCTCCCTCCAGGCAAAGGCTCAAGCGTTTTACTACAAAATGACGGGGGAAGTGTGAAAAAATAAGATAATGAAACTCACCATCTTACCCATTCTCAGCTGCTTTGCAACATTCAGCTTGGTTTTGCAACATCATATAAATCACATTTGAATCGCCACCGGTATGGAACCGCGACCGACTGAGCACCTCCAGCAGCTCTGCTGCTCCACCTCACAAACCTCACGCTACCAGAAGCATTTTGCCCTCAAAGAGCCCAACGACGCGGCAGCGTCTGCCCTGCCCCGGCAGCACGGAGGCTGTGCCCGGCGCGGGAACACGACACGTCCGAGCGGAGCGGCTTCCCGCAGGGAAGCATCACCTCCGCGGCCTCGCGGCGCAGACCCCGCGGCGGCAGCGGGGCTGGGGGCACGGGGGAGGCGGCGTGCCCGGGGAGCACCCGCGGCACGGCAGGGTCCGGGCGCCAGCCCAGCTTCGGGGCGCAGCACCCACAGCCCCCGGGGAGCTCTCTGGTCCCAGCAGCGCCCGGCATACCAAACGCTCGGGGCAAAACGCCCAGGGCTTGGTGTCGAGCAAGCCAGCAGGGAGCCACGTTAGATAAGGCGGGAGGGGAAAAAGGCAGTCGCCTTCGTCGAGCAGCCCCCGGTCGTCATTTCCTAGTCTGGCCGCAGGTCCTGCCCTCCCCAGGACCCGCAGGGGCTCTGGGCCAGCGCCGACGGCCCGGGTGAGCTCCTGCTCCCGGCGAGGGACGGTGGGCGGCGGAGGGCTCCGCTCTGCCCCGTCGCTGGCGGAGACGCTCCCACCGGGGACGCAGGGGGCAACTGCCCGGCAGGTCCCCGGCCCCGCACAGGGACACCGAGCCCTGGAGCATCACCCGCACCCACAGCTCCAAAACGGGCAGGTTGTGCTTTTTGGGGTCCGGTCTAAATTGAAGCGGTAATAAAGGAAGAAAACTGCACTGGATGAAGAGCTTCCCACTGCATCCTCCAACAGACGTGTTCATTAGTATTAATTACAGCAAACATCCTGCACCAGCCAAGGTGATGAAACACAGCCTTAAGCAATTAAAAGATAAAGATTTCATGCCTTGGCCTGTACCTCAGTGCTCTGAAACACACGTACGCCACTGCCCCATCCTTCTAACAGCGCCGAGCAGGATTACTGTTAACTTAATGCTTTGCTTATGTTGATACCACACTATAGCTGTTATCTGCAAGCAACAGATCGCTCTGGTTTTATTAAAGTGACGATATTTATATTGCAAAGGAGTTGCTCTAATTGCACGAAGGCACCGCAGCCGCCTCTCTCACAACCACAGCAATTTATACCCCGTACGGTGCCTCCCCGCGAGGAGCTGCAGCAGCTTCAGGACAGCACCTCGTGCTCCCGCCGTGGGTGTGGGCCCCCACCCCGCCAGCCCCACGCCTGCCGGGCGGCAGCAGACCCCCGAGCCGAGGGGGCAGGCGCAGATGGAGCCGGGCAAAGGCATCCGGCCACGTCCCAGCCTCCTGCCAGGAGGATCTCACTAAACAGTGCCCGGCACCGCTGTTCTGCGTGTCAGCACCCGCCGTCCGTCCATCCTACAGCACCCGTCGCTCCGCCGACCGCATCAGGAGCCGCTTCAGAGGGCGGCGAGGGAAGGGCTGGGGTCCCTCCCCGCACCGTGGGGACCGCAGCAGCAGCCAGCTTTTGTCCTCAGAGCCGCACAGCCGGCAAAGGCGCGTCAAGCAAACCGTGCTCGATGCTCTCTGACAGCTCCTTCCTGAAGAACGACGGTTGCGACGTGGCTCTTAAGCCCGATTTCTAATACAGGCCCTTATTTTAAAGAAGGTTGTGCAAAATAACATGCAACGCTGACAGCCCAGGACTTCAAAATCCCATCACTCGTGTTCGCCCAGGGTGGAAACACGAGCGGCGCACACGGTGCCGTGCAGGAGAAGCAAAATCGCCCTCCTGTTCAGATTCTCTGATGTCTGATAGAAAGCTTTAACCTGCAGCCACTGACCTGGTGCCGGGAGGAGTGGGGCGGGTTTATACGAGCACTTCACTGGCTATAGCCACGCTTGGAAAAAACAGAAGTATGAAGAAATCCTGTCTCCATAAAACATGAGTTATGGCTTCACAAGCTTTTCCCCTTGTCGCAAGGCGCTCGCGTACTTGGGGCGGCTGTAGAAACCCGACGCTGGAGAGGTTATACCCCAGCATCGCTGCGTGGGAACGAAACTGCAGATACATAAATCTGGCTGTAATTGCAGAGATACACAGAGACTGCAATAAAGAAAAGCCACGGGACTACACAGGGTTGGGAAAGGCATTGTACTGTATGGTCAGCACCTCTGCCTTACAAAAGGAAAATTGATTCAGACAAAAATGTTCTAAACGGTTTATATTCTTAACATGTTATCAAATTAGTTACAAAGGTGTAACAGCAGTAGATGTAATTTATTTCACGCAAGCACTAGATACTCTACAGCACAGTAAATTGATTTACAAAGCTGGGAGGCAAATCAGTACTGCAAGGGATTATTTATTGACCCATGGATCGCAAACCATCAGCCGGAGAAAGGCGGGTCCGTCCCCCCGCTGCCCAGTCCGGCAGCCCCCCGGGCATCGAGAGCTGACGGGGGAGAGAGGCTTCGGCGGATGCACAGGGGAGTGGCGGCTTTTAGGGCAACTTCTTGTAGGGCAAAGCTTGATAGCGTGGGTGGCATGTCGTACCTTCCCAATCTGTATCATAATTCCTGTTAAGATAACCCCTAGCTATGGAAAAGCACTTTTAAATACTGGTTTGAAGAAATTAAAGACCTGAAAACATTCTCTTATAGATGGGAGGCTGATTCCTGCCACCTCCCCAGATGACATTCACCTTTCACGTACTCTCGATAACAAGCACGGTAACGATGCTACGGCTTATTCCAGGATTTCCCTTAAAAGCGGCGCAGGCCAGGGTGATGTGTGATGGAGGCCATCATTCCCCCAACACCCGTGGAGACATCAGGGAAGGGCCAATGTGCCACCACCATCCTATCTCACCCAGATGCTTCACCCCTGCTGGGGGACGTCTGCCCTTTAATGTGAGCGCCGAATCCGTTAGGCTTCTTGAAAACCCTCTTTGTCAGCGAAACACACCCTATCTTCAGCTCTTTCCCACTAAAAGGTAATTACCTGAAGAGCTCATTACAGCTACAGGATGTGCAATTACTGCCTGGAAATAATGCACTATTTTTAGCACATCAGAGTAAAAAGTGGCAGATTGGCAAGAATTATCCCCCAAGCAGTAAGGCAACTAGCTTGTTAAAACTGACTTTTTTTTTTTTGCTAGAAAACAAGTCCCTGTCCCTTCAGAGGCGGTGGGGCACCGCCAGCAGCCCCGGTGCAGGGTCTGCTGCTGCTGCCGGCTCTCGTGCATTCTGCCCCAGTTCCCCGGCTGGTGGACACGCCTGGGCTGGGGATCCACCGCTCTGCCGCTGGCTCTTCTGCCGAGTCCTCGTGCGTGGAGAGGTTACAGCAACCCGTCGTGGTGCCAGGGCCACCCCGGCCAGGTCTCCCATCTCCCTTCCAGAGCTGGTGTGGAGCCACTGTCCCCCGCCTGCAGTGACAGCACCCTGGAGTCACCTATCCCCTCGGAGCAACGCTGTCTCCTGCAGGGATCCATGCAGAGACCACGGGTGTCCTCAAGACCTGGGGCGGGAAATGGTCCAGTCTTGCCTTCCTGGCAGCCACCAAAATGCAAAGACAAATGGCCACGTGTCCAAGGAGGCAAGGACAGAGGACGACCCCAGGAACACAGGCTGGTGACCAAGAAAATGAAGATGCTCGACTGGACGCTCAAAAGGACAAATATCCCAAAGATGCCACTGAGGTCTCTGGAATTGCCCCCTGTGTCTGAGGAGACCCTTTTGAATAACCTGCTGCTCCTATTGCCCGTTACGGACATTGTCCCGACGACAAACGCCACGGTGTCGTCCCGCTCCAGCCGGGGGACGTGCACACGAGCTGAACATGCCGGCAGCTGTGGTGGCCACGCCGCCGCTCCACCGCAGACCCCGGTGGGGCAGACAGGGCTGCCCAGGGCTCACCGCTGCCCAGGAAGGGGCCACGGGAATGGTCTTCCCCCTGAAAAAAAAGCCCTACTGCCCTATTCCCATGGAGACCATGACAGCCACAAAAGCCTCTCGTTGTGCTCCTCAGCCCAAGCGCACAACAGCCCGCGGTCACCACGGACAACTGCAGGCAGGCAGAAATATTTCTGGGTCAAGAAAAAGCCCAGGAGGTGGAATGCTTGGAGGTGTCAGCCTCCAAGGGAGGAAAAGGTAAAAGGAAGGGCCAGTGCACACACAAATAGCGGCGCCCCTGGCTGGAAACAGCCAACCTCCCCAGTCCCTGCCAAGAATTCCCCGTTCTCCTCCCCAGAGCACGGGAACAAGTAGTGGTCTCACACCACCTTCCCTCCCACAGCTCCAAGCAGAGGTTTATATATTCATGTACCCACGGCACACGCACGTCCCTGCAGCCCTGCAGAGCACCGGAGCTTTCGTCACACCGGCACAGCTCAGAACGGCGGCACTCCTGCTCCTGAGCCACGGTTTTCAGCAGGCAGACGGCACCACGTAACACGCTCCACGGAGGCACGCCTATGCTGTGGACTCAATAAAATGCCCTCCCAGTACATCATCCCAGGGTGCGAGACAAATTCCAGCTGCGGCAGCCCCAGCAGCCACCAGCCCTCCTCGTGCACCGCCGCCACCCGGCCCTGTCCTCCGCCCCACCGCAGAGCCTTGCAGGTAAAAACGCCGAGCGCCGGCGGGGAGGCCACCGCGCCCGCCCCCGCGGACTGCAGAGGGACCGAGCTGCAGCTCTGCCACGTGCACCGGCCACCCTGTCCCTCCCGTCGCTGCTGCCACCGGCTGAAGCGGCTTCAGGAGCGGTTCCGTCCCACGCAGCCGTCCAGCTGCGCCCTTCTCCTCCACCCCAGCCCAGCTCAGCAGCCGAAGCCCACGACCAAAGCGATTCAGCAGGCAGCAGCTTCAGGCATGGTGGAAGGGGCAGCAGTTGGGAGAGCGACGGAGGAGATACAGTGCAGAGGAAAAGGGAAGATGCTGGAGTATGTCTGATGGAATCTGACATGAGAGGGCTTCCTCTGGGCTATCCTTTAAAAAAAATGATTGTTTTACCGTAAGAGAAAAAAACAAACAAGCGGTTTGTAAATGAAAAAATGCACCCCTGTGCCACGGCTGAGAGGAAGGAGGCACCAACATTCCCAATTCTGATGATTTTTTTAAATCTCCCGCGCAATAATTTTAGCTCAATTTCCAAGGAACCAGCACACAGTGGGGCCTCATGGACTGGGTGCAGGCACCGGCGCTGCCCCGGGGGAACCCGCAGCCCCGCGCCTGTGGGATGGCCAGCTCGTCCCGCCAGAGCAGCACCGCGTGTCCTGGCCCCCCACGGCGTTTCCCCACCACGGGAGGAGGAGGAGGAGGAGGAAGAAGAGGAGGAGGAGGAGGAGGAGGAGGAAGAGGAGGAGGAGGAGGAGGAGGAGGAGGCGGCTGCTCTCTCAACCACGCAGGACATGACCGAAAACCAGCGAGGGAGGATGGGAGGAGGGATGGAGGGAGGGTGGAGGGAGGAGTGCTGCCTTGCAGCTCTGCAGACAAATCGCCCAGCCGGAGAGCCGATCCATCCCGTTTGGTTGGGTTTTGATAGCTTCAAAGGAACCCAAAATCCCCCCAGCGGTGCCGACAGCTGCACAGCTTCCCCAAACCCGGCTGCTGCGACGTGACAGCCCGCGAGGCCCGGCCGCGCCGGCGGTCAAAGCTGCGGTGACAGCTCCTCCGGCACCCCTGGGCCGGGGAAGGCGCTTCGGGAAGGCAGCGAACGATGGGGTGACTTTGAGTCACTGATGAAACGTCTGCGACCTCTCCTCCTCCTCCTCCGGCTGCTTCACTCCCCACGAGTGACGGAGAGACGGGGGGCGGCTGGGGTGCAAGGAGGGGACGAGCCCCGCAGCCAAAACCCTCCTCGCCCAGCCGGCGCCGGCACGTATCCCACATCCCAATCCCATCCGCTGCATGAGCAGTCAGTCACCTTTCCAAGTGCCGTGCAAAGCCCCTCCTCGCGCTACAAAGAGCTCTCAGGGAACAGGCTTTGTGACTCCTTTCTAAATCCCAGCTATAAAAATATCTATGCAACGCTTGGCTACCTGCAGCTACCTCCTACCAGCCGCACAGCGATGCTCTCCGGACTCCCTCCATAAGCAATGACAGATACAAGAGCAGTGTGGGATGATGTCAAATATGCTTAAAATGTGTATGGATTACAACACCATAAATATTTTAAGGGCTTGAGTGAATCTGCTGCTAACCTCGTACCAAACTCCACTGGCCCTTCCCCAGCCCTTCCCTCGGCAGCGGATGCCATCCAGGCAAAAGCATCGTATTTTTACCCTGGTGCTACCACTGTGTCTAACTGGCACTCTAAATAAAGGCCAGGATAATTGTAGCACTTACGGAAGAATCGGGTGCATTCAAAATAGTATCTTTTGGCTCCGGTAGTTTATCAGATGATTTTATTTTCCCAAGCACACCTAAAAGACAGCATGCCACAAGCACTCACCGTCTTCATGCTTGCTCTGTGTAAGCGTTATTTCATGCCAGCTTGCTCACTTGGAAGAATATAGCAGCAAAATGGCACCATATTTCCTTTGCCCGGCCACTGAGAAAACAGCAGGAAAGGGAACCGCAGAGCTCCTTCGGCAACATCGATGTGCCAAAGCTGCCAGCGCGCGGCACAGGGCGCACCAGCACGAGCTTGCCCAGGAAGCTGTCACAGATCTTCAATAATCCCGTCGTTTGCAGACACGCTGTTACGGTCATCAGGAACAATTTGAGTTGTTTCTGGCCAACGCCGAAGAGAAACCCATCCTGCTGGAACAGGCACCCTGGAGCACCCAACAGGCGCAGGATGTGCAAATCCCACACTCCGACAAGCACAGAGCATCGCTCCCTGTGCCCCCCTTGCTCAGGTCCCGCAGAGCGGGGGACTTTGGTCCCATGTTAAGGAACGTCCACCCACCCCTGCCCTGCAGCTTTTACCCAGGTGCGATCAGAGGGACATCCGGTTTTGCCAAAACAGCCCTCGCCATGCGGTACGTCATGTCACAGCCTGCCCTGCTAAGGTCTGCGTGCGTGCGTGCGAGACTGGCCGAAGAGAACTGGACCCTCTAGAGGCATCACAGGATGCTGGAAGAAAGAAAGACTGCAGCCACTGGGACGTAACCCAGCCAACTACACCAGCCCCAGGAATGCCACCAGCCAGCGGAGCCAGCACTCGGAAAACTGCCAACGGAAACAAGACAGCCTCTTAAATCACCAGCCCTTACGTAACGTGCGCGCAGCTGCCTCCCCACGACACACGGCAGCGCCACCAGGATCGACGTCCCCAGAAAAAAGCGCCTCGGCACGAAGAGTAGCCTGGCTGCGGCCGGCAGCGAGGTCCCTGCTACGGCACGCGGGGAACCGGCAGGCCGGCGGAAAGGAAGGCGCCATCGTCCCGTGCAACGCTGCAAAAACGGGGAACGTCGCAAACGCCCCTGCTCCCCTTCAGCCCTTGGACGCACCGTCGCCATCCTGGACTTCCCTTCCCCCTCCCTAATTGAACGGATTCAAGAGAATCGTTCAAATTCGCATTGTATTTGTTATTACTGTAGCACACAAAATATCCAAGCGTGGATACTGCTATAAAAGCAGAAAGAAAAGGAAGCAGCGGCACTGGCAGCTCTTGCATCGCCTGCAGAACCCCACCACGCCGGACAGAGCTGGAGGCCGTTGCAGCAAGGCAGGCGTGAAAGTATTTGTAAGAACGACTAATAGCAGCTGAGAGGGGGCCGTAATCAAACCGGGCTCCACGGGCCCTCCAGAAAACCGCAGGCAGCAGCACACAGACCTCACCTGAGGGGCTCTCCCGCCTGCCGCCCCTGCGCCTAGCGCCGGCAAGCGCAGGCGTAGCGAGACCGCAGAGCAACGCGTGCACGGCGTCACGAAGCTCTGCCAGCGCCCAGGCAGTCAGCAGTTGGGCGCTGCGTGTTTAGTCGTTCCAAAAGTAAGTGCAAAGGCGCTTATTTACGTACTGACTTGCATGTTTGCTTCTGCCGGCTTCATTTCTCCTTGTGCTTCTGCCGGCTTCATTTCTCCTTGTAACACAAGCCGGACCCTTCCCCGCTTGCCTCCCCCACCAGCCGCGTTTTGGAGGTGGCCTCCGCCGAGAGGCCGCGCCGGGGTGCTCACCCCACCAGCAGCGGCCGCCGCCGCCCCGAAACACGTCCTGCAAGGGACTAACGCCGAACGCACCCAGATGAGACCCCAGGGTGATTTTTTACCTCCGGCGCTCAACCCACGAGTCCACCCGCACCCACCCTCGCGTCCACCCGCGAGTCTCTGCCTTGCGGAGACCGGAGCCGCGGCCCCTGGCACAGCCCCGGCACAGGCGGCGCAGCCTCCGGCACCGCGGCGGGTGGCAGCCACGAAGCAGAACTGCTTCTGCTCGTCTGCCGGAGGCCTTTTAAAAACCCAGCCATGCCAGGGCGAGGAAGTTTCAAGGAACAACTAATTTAAGGAGAGGTTTATCTGTCACACTGGTTAATCTGACTGCGTTAGTTAAAGAAATGCTATTTTAGCACAACTTATTCGCCTAAATGGTGCTTTAAACCCAGGTGACCTTGTCCTGAAGCTCACAGGGCAAGGCTCCTCGGAGCCTGCGTCTACCTTCAGCGCTTCCCCACCTCGGCTGGCACCTAAACGATGGGCCCGCAGGAGCAGACCCCTCGGCGCGCCCCGGGAACCCCCTTCCGCCGGCGGCGACGCTTCCCACGCGCAGGCGCCAGCTCCACGCTTCGGTTTCCACGAACTCAGTGTCCTGTGCAGATGAAACTGCAGGTTTTACAGACGCAGTAAATAAGGTACACAGAGGAGGGACGCGACCCCATCCACCAGCCGTCCTACTCTCTTGCGCTGGGTGTGGGCATCGCAGGGCATCCCTCCGGCGTGAGGTCGGCAGCGGCGCTCAGCCCCCTCCTCCCTCCATCGCCGGTGCTCAGGACCCGACCGATGCCAAGGGCCGCGGTGGCACGGACCCGAGGAGCCCCACGGAGGAGTCCCCACAGCCCGGCGGCCGGGACGAGGCTGGACCTGGACTAACACCAGGTTGCGGCTCCTCCTTGTCACTTCCCGGGGCTGGACGCGAGGTTCCAGCGCGACGCGCCCGCAGCACAGCGGGGACGGGGGCATCTCCCGGGCGATGGCGGTGGCCCCTGCTCACCACCAGCCCCGTTCCTCCGTTCCCATGGCAATCCCCAGCCCTGCCAGCTGCACCGCGACGTTGACTTTTCCTCTCTCTCCAGAGGTCCGTGGAACAAAGCAAAATGAAACAATCAGGCAGTGTCTGCGGGGGTCAAGGTGCCGTCACTCCTGTCAGGCTGATTTACGCTTTCCCAAGTCCCGTGCAGAAGCCAGCGCTGAAGCCGCTCTGGGATGCTTTCTGCTCTTATCCCCGTCTCGTGGAAACTGCTCAGGGTGCAACGCTGCAGCCCAGCTCAACTCGCCGCCTACTCCTCGCATTTATCCTACGGGCACCACGACCACCGAGCCGCCGCCACCGCCTCTGCCAAGCCACAAAGGGCTGCGGGGCAGCGAGTGGGCACAGCGGGAGCAGAGGGCTTCAGCCTCCTCGCCTGGTGCGAGACACAAAGGATCAGGACGTGCCCTGCGCTGGGACAAGCGAAAAGCTCCGCTGCAGGCTGCTCTGCTTTTCCTTCGCTTGCAGCCCTGCACCGCAAAGCGACACCAACCCAACCTCACTACAAAAGCAACAAAAACCCCGTACGTGGAACTGTCCTCACTGCCCACAGCGTTCGCCCCGGCAAGTCCGGGAACCCGAGCGCCGCGCCAGGCAAACGCCACGTCCCTCCTCACGCTCTCCCCGTAGCCAGTCTCTCACGAACGTGTCCTCAGAGAAACTTTGATGGAACAAGGACAAGCAATTAGCCCAGTTTTGCAGCCGAGGAAGGCTGCGATCAGGGAGGAGCCGCGGGGGACGCAGCGCGGCGCCCTGCCGAAGCCGGGGCGCAGGGGCTGCGCTGCCGCTCCCCGAGGGCGTTTCCCCCCCGGCAGCCCCGGGGCGCCGGCAGGACGTGACACGGATCATTGGCATCAGCTCATGGATCCGAAGACTCATGTGTCCGAAAAACACATCTCTCTGGAAAAGCCCAGCCTGAAAATTACACGCGGCCCATGGAAGTTTAAAACCAAACCAGCCTAAAATGCCTCAGGCGTCGTTCCCCGTTACACTCAACGACGTCCTTGTAACGAAATGCCACACGCCAGTTAAAGAGCCCATAGAAATAGGAACGCTCTCTGCTGGTGGTGCTGGGGGTTACTGAGGAAAGCCTCAACCTTAGGGCTTTCCTCTAATCCTGTTGGTTGCATCTTTATTTAATTGCGGGGGACTTTGCCAAGGGGCCAATGTGGTAGCGCTGACAGTGGGAAGCATCCCATACGGGCAGAGAGGAATCACTGTCGCCATTATTTAAGGCACGCTACGTTGGGACTAATTTTGTACCGGCGCCTTCTCGATGCCTAGGACAAAAACCAAATGTCAAGCTGGGGGACGCGGTACCCAGCTAAATGAAAGCACTGCTAAGGAGACGCGCGCTCCCACGCACGCCCGGGGAAGCAAGGCAAGGCAGAACGCCGGCCGCCAGTCGCTGCTGACCCTCTCGAACGGCTGCTGCCCCCGAGGACCATCTGCTCTATTCCAAAATCCCAGATGAAGAAACCCGTCATCGCAAAGCCGAAGACACAACCGGTTAAAGCCCCGTCGACGGGCTTCAGGAGTGGCTTCCAAGAAGCGGCGACAGCCTGGGGAATCACGCCCTGCAGGTCCAGGGCTTTTATATCAACGTGCAGGCAAGAACGACGCAAAACTGTAGACACGTAGGTAATAAACGCAAGTGGAAGAAAGGAAGGACAGTAGTAACACGGACCTGGACCAGAAGACAGAAGGGTCCGTTCCGGACCGGCAGAAGAACCTTAATCCTGAGGAACGGCCCAGAACACAGAGGTTTAGGCAGCAGCGTGGCCCACGAGAGCTGCCTTGGGAGGGAGGCCCGACCGCGCCGCGGCAAGGGCAGGACCGAGCGCCAGGCAGGGCTGGGCTCCCACAGCAGCGCCGGCGGCGCGGGGGCCCTGCCCGGGCGGGGGCGGGCGGCCCGGCACGGCGGGGGACGCTTGCCCACATCTATCGCACCCTGTTGCCCTGGTCCAGCCCCACCCTCGTCCCGACCCCATCCCTCTCCTCCGCTGCGGCGTCTTCCATTGCCCTCACATTTTCTCTTCTCCACTTCCAACGGCCCCAGGAGCTCCAGGTTTTCAGATCCCAAAGACATTCTGTTCTCATTACACATTTCCTTTGGAAAGCCATTGCTGTTTGCAAGCCAGAAATATTAGTCAGCACGCTATATAGCGCAACGCTAATGAGAATTAAATCGATTCATGAAAAGTACCTGCTCAGCATGTTTCTTATCTATTTTTCAAACATAACTATATTGGATTCTGCTCTTTTTTTTCAGTCCCAATATCCTGTCTGTTCTGTGAGTTCAGTATATGGATATCATATAGTTACAATCACTATAAACTACCTAATCTATATATTCCTAAAGTCTCTCTCTGGCTCCAGAATGGCTTAATCAATTCTTGTAATTTTTTTCTTAAAGAAAAATCTCCTATCGGCAGCTAGATGGATATCTCCTTTGGGATCCCAGCTTAAAGCCAATACAATCTGAAACAGCCCCGCTATAAACCCCTGAAAAATAGAAAAACCTCATTGATATGACATATATGCCACTATAATTAAAGTCTTCGGTAACGGACATTATACAGCCAAAACATTCTCTTTCCAGCTGCAGCACTCATCAAGTTTTGACACCCAACATTAACCAGCTGAGGTCTCTCTGGCCTCACGAAGCACGAGGCTCCAAAGCTTTTGTTAATCATCATTACATGGCTCCCGCATCCGGCGAGGCACCGGTACCCGGCGACTTCTGGCCCACCTGATTTCACTCCTTCCCACAGCACCTCAAACCAGCCCAAGATTCTTCTCCACCCGCGGGAGTCCAGTGCCTTACTGCCAGCTGTGAAAGACCAAAACACGTGCCAAGTTCGACTTTCCGATGAGAAGCTCGGTCAGTGCAGAAAACTGGTTCTCCCAGGGAAAGAAAACAGGTCTCAGCATAACGCCCAGCTCCGGCGAGACTGCGACTCGGCCGGGAGCAGAGGGAGGCTCCCAGCTCAGCATTTTAGAGAAAATATATTAAAATTATTACGTTAAAATTATCAGGGCACAGCCGGCCCACAGCTCTGAGCCCTGCAACGCTCGCACCTCTTCGGGAGGGATTTCCTAACCTTTGCATTTTCCCGGTGCGAAGCATGTCCTACGAACTGTGCCCTCGCCTGCGGAAGAGCAATCCCGTTTACACCAATGTTACTGCAACTTCCCTGGTCAGGACTCAAGACTGAAAATCTGGGAGAACAGACCCGCTGGCTTCCGTAAGGAGAATTGGGGACACCCACTAATGGGAGCACGGAGTGGATCCTCGGAGCAGCTGAAAGACCCCGTGGCTTAAAATACAGCTCTGCTCCACAAACTGATTAGGTAGAAACGGCACCATCTTGCTCAGTGGCAGAGCTCCTGATGTGGATCTGGAGAGACAGCTGCTGACTTTATTGAGCAAAATAAGGTTTTACTGTATTTTACCCCTGCTGTCCCTACAGATAACGAGCCAGGAGAAGCACGATGGCATCTTGCAATTTGTGTGTGCATAGAATAAACTGCGTTCCTCAAGAAATTCCAGCTGCCAAGTCACTTTTGCAAATGAAGACAATGGTTACCAGTGAAGGCAATCTACACGGACGGTAATTGCCAAAGTGTAATTAAGGGCAAAGTACAGTCTGCATCTTTAAAAGGACGGCGCAGGAGGAACAAGGTGCCCAGCTGCTCTCCCGGACCACGCCAGTTGGGTCCACCGGCAGTTACAAAAACCCTGGTTTTGCTTAGAAAACAAGAGCCGTTCTGCACCGGCAGCCTGAAGCACCGTCCACACAGCTTCCCTCTGCACTGGCCCTTTTCAGAAAAAAATCAGACCCTAAGGACCAGGCACTTTTTGCAGATATTCAGTTCAGTCTTGGCCGTAATTACACGACAGACACGACAACCTCTGTGCTGTATGCAGGAAAACTGCCTGGCCAGCCCCAAATCCCACAGGTCCCCTTAGAAACAGCCATACCCCGGTACATCTCACCCAGTAAATTCCTGGAAAATCAGATCATCGCAAAATCTGTGCCACAGAGCGACGGGACAGAAAGATGGCACGTGCCTGTCACGTATCCACCCACCGACCACGTACCCGGGGCACGAGGTTGCGGCGACTTCAGACCCCACCACTCTTCTTCTCATTTCCAAAGGCTACTGAATGCAAAAGGCAGCAGTTCTCTTCTGTCTAGAGATGAAAACACCCTAATGGATATTAAATAGCTACCTTCAACCGCGAGAACTCCTTGTGTCAATGTCCCAAAATACACAAAATAAGAGAGAGGCTTGTTTGGATGGGAGGCGGGTGGTGCCAGCGCGGGGCGACAGGCAGAACTCGATGTGAAGGCAGGGCTGGGACTGCAGCAGGGTCGGCTCGCGGCGTCGCAGCGATGCCGTCACATCGGCCCATGGACCCCGGAGCTGGTTTGGCAGACCATCACCTCCTGAAGACAAACCTGGCTTGGGTTTCGTGCTCAGAAGATACCTCCCCAGTTTCTGTATAAATGCAGAGGACCATGTAAACCCTAATTCTGACATCCTCACGTGTGCGCACAGAGTCTTCTCGCTTCTTCGGACCTTTCTGAAAACTCACCCCGTTTCTCCCACATCTCGTCCTTTGTCCTGGTGCTCAGAGCAAAGCAACCTCAGCTTCAGCCCGGCCCCCACCGGCAGCTTGCTCTGCAGCCCTGTGGCTAGTTACCCAGCTCTGTAAGGAACATCATAAAACCAGGCTGCACCAGGTAACCGCACCTTGTGCCACGCTAGGGTCGGGTAAGATGTTGCCGTCCTTAGATGAAAGCTCCAAAAAACGTTCAAAGTGTTAATTCCTTTCTGTCGTGACCGAAGATGGTGGGTTTGCCTTTCTCCTGGGCTCTGGCAGCAGCTGGCAGAGCTCTGCTGACATGGTGAGGGAGCACAAGCAAAAACATCTCCTGGGATGGTGAAGGTGCCACACCAATTTGAGCAGATTTTAGAAAGTCACCAAGAGCCACAGCAGCTCTAACTCCATTGGGAATACAAGCGGGAACCCACAAGAGGTGGCCGACGAAGAATCAGATTGAGGATATATTTTCCCGAGTTCTGAAGCTTCTCAGAGGCTGATAGGAAAACAACCAAAAATAAGTAACTACAAATCCTGCCACAAGAGGGTATTTAGCCCCATCCTTTCAAGTCAGCCCCCCAGCCCCGGCAGGACAAAATCAGGCCCACGCATACGCACGGGTTAACTGTAGTGTCGCTGCACCAGCCAGACCCTGCTCCCCATCCCCTCCTTGCCATGCAAGAGCCACAGTCTCTGCAGACCCTGGCTGTGGATTCATCAGCCTTGCAGGCAATTCCAGATCATCAATATGAAATTGCTCTCATGCTGCTGTGATAATTTACTCTGGAAAAATTTCAAAGAAAAGAATTTGACCTGAAACCTTCTTATTTGCAGAAGCAACTCCAAAGCTTTCTGTAACCAAACAATAATTGGGTTTTTTGACCACAAACAAGCGGCTGATGGCAGAAGCACCGTTCGGTTCTCTCTGCAACAGCACCAATGTCTGACCCCTGCACTAACGAGATATCGTCTATTCTTGGGAAAATTGATAGCAAATAGAATACAGCACTGCTCGGGCAGCAAATCCCTGCTTGTTCCCCAGCCTTCTCCAGGAACGCGCTGCCATTCGTAACAAGTGACAGTAGTGCCACGCTTCCTCTGCCGTCTGGAAACCAGGAGCGCGGCGATTCGGAGGGTTCGCTCCACAAGGCCACCCCCTCCTCAGAGACACAGCCGCCCTGCAGAAGGCGGAGGGACCCGCTCCCGTTTGGGTGGGAGCACGTGTGCTCTGCTCCGCGTGTCGGGATCCCCATCAGCCCTGCAGAAACTGCGCTCACCACGGGGTACGTGACGCTCCTGCAAGTCCCCCAGAAGGCTGAAGTGTTGAGGGTACCATAGGGTTTGGTTTTGCCCACTGGCAAACTCTCACCTCTCGTAGCGCGAGACAAAGATAAGCAGACGCCATCCCTGAAGACACAGCACCGCGTGCCTACCGAGCAGCCACCCTCCAAGCCAACAAGGACTCTGCTTCCCACTGACACCCAAACTCGTCCAATGCCGCACGGGCAGAGGCCCTTCCCAGTGCTCCTACCCGTGCTCAGGGACCCACCTTCACGCATGACGCTACACACCCCGGAGAGGACACCCGCCCCTACGCGAGCGGTGGAGGAGCTTCCACAAGCTGACGGCATCTCCATCAGGACCTTGCGCGCTGCCACTGACGGCACCTCAGTGAGGGTCTTGCTCGCGGCACAGTCTTTACCCAGCTTCACACACAGCTTCCAGGAAAAGCCAACCTGCAAGGTTTCAGCTAGAAAACAGATCTGCTAGGTGAACAGAGAGGGATCACAGACACGTTCGGAGCCTCTAGTCTTCTACCGGGCAAACCGAAGCAACATGCAAGTCTCGGCTTTGCTGGAATGCGGCCACGGACGTCATTCCCATATACATGATCCCTCTGAGCTCCCGAAGAGTGAGTCAAAAATTAAAAATAAGTGGGCTGTTCAAGGCACTTTCAGTATTCCCCAGACACCTTAAAAAAAGCCTCCTGCTGTGCATTACCTAATTTTTACATGACAGAAGCAGAAAATTTCTTCTTTCATGACGCTTCTGTACATATCCTTCAACAGTGGTATCACCATGTGAGCGTGTACGTATCTGTATTTATCTTCAACATCTTACATGGGAAAGCGATAAGCAAAGTCGTTCTTTCAGGAAACTGGCTCCTAAGAGGGGGATAGCCAGTAACATCATGAAACAGGTACATACGTTAACAGAAAACAGACATTTCAGCTGGTGAAGAAATAGCAGCACTAGAAATATTTTCAGTGGGTCTCCATAACAACTTGTGTTTCTGCCTCCCATTAAAATGCGAGTAAATGTGTCAGTAGTTTTTCAGTGGACCCTTAGTGGCTATTTTCCTCAGCTGCCTTTTGTATCCTTTGCATTTAAAATTATATACTTGAAAATTAACTTAAAAGGGAAAAGGAGATGAAACCCGAAAAACTCTCAGCTTTGACTGTTACTTCGTCTTCAAACTTACCGTGCGTTTCAGGCAGTTTTCATCCGAGCCCACAAGCCGCACGTATGCAAACGTTTCAGCAGGAATGAAGGACGCTGCCCTGACAGCGTGCCACTCTGCTGAGATTCAGCTGCATGAGAATCACAGGTTTCTGTTGCAAACACATTCCCAATGCTACAAATAAAACCATTCCTTTCAACAGAGTCAACAGCAAACCAGCCACAGAAACCTGTCGGAATTGCTTTCACCGCCCCCGGACCCGCAGGCTGGACGGAGAGCGAGCCTGCACCCGCTGCAGCCCAGAGACTTCGCCGATGGACTTCTCGAGGGCCAGGACTTCTCCTCGCCACTGCCAACGCACTGGTGTGCCACAGTGGCTTTGCCGGAGCCTCGTGAGTGCTGGACCGCGAGACCGGGGGATGCTCAGAGCGCCCGACCCGCCGCACCGACCCGCAGCCTTGGACCCAGAGTCCGCCTTACTCCGCGTTTCCGACAACAGCATCAGCTGGTCCCTGTTACTGCACCCCGGGTCCAGGCTGCGGGAGAGAAGGGAAGGCTCCGGGAGCAGACAGAGCCTTCTGGGCACTGAGCCTCGTGGTTTCTGGCGCTCTCGGCAGCCGGGAGCAATCTCCGGGGCAGAGCACATCACCTGCGCTCAGGGCTTCGGACGAGAGACCCCGCTGCCTAAGCGGCGGTCTGCTAACCCACTTCCCGGCAAAAGCAACTGGGAACTCTCAGAAGATAAAAAGACAATGAACAAATAACCTTCACAGTAGCCAGCGCTGCAAAAACCCAAGGCTCCCCTTTGTGTTGACTGCCTGTTATTAATGATCCTGTCAGGTCTCCTAATGAACTTTGTGCTTCATGTGGAAAACGTGGGGTTTGTCCAAGAGCTCGTTTCCATTTATTCCCAATCTTATGCAAGAAAGTTCTTACATTCTGAATCTAAGAAACTGTATTTCTGTATTTATTTTCTCACGCCTCCATGTTCTCGTAGTACTACTGAGGTTTGAAACAAAACGTAACTGTCTTTTCAGGAAAATGCTTGATGCATCGAGCAATGGCAAATCATTAATTATTGCAAGCCTTTTATACCACCGCTGACACCACAGTGAAGAATTTAAAACATTTCCTCAGACAAGCAGCTCAGTCACAGCAAAACCGCAGCGCAAGAGCATTGCTTCGTTTCTTCAAAGCTCGCTTTATCCTACCAAGTGCTGCAAGGCTGCCTCGCTGGCACACTGCTTCGCGGCTGTGTTTGCAGACACGGAGCGCAAGGTGGCAAATATAAATCAAATATCCTGCTAGACCAGACCCTTGCCGTGGGGATGAACAAAATGCCTTTCGGAACTGCTGCTCCTCTCTGCCGGCCAAGGTGCTGCCCGGGGACACGTCTCGGGGCAGTGACACCCAGGGGACCGGGGTCCCCAGTACCCGTGGCCAGCAGTCGGCACGACGCCAGGGACGGGGCGTTAACGGGCACCGCTGCGTTCTCACGTCTGATGGTCCCCACACTGCCAACCGCCGCCTTTACTGCTTTTAAGAGGTGCCTCCGTGGCACGCAGTATTAATAAAAGGTAAGCTTTCCTGAGTCGGAAAGCCCGTGTTCACGTTCAGACAGCTGCTGGGAGCCCCCGAGTCGTGGCGAGCGGTGCGCCCTTGCGGCCCCACTCGCCAGCAGACACAGACCGTCCCGCAGACCCAGCGGAGACAGATGCTGCGACAGTGTCCTCCCCAAAACAGCAAACTGCTAGAATATACAAAAACCCCAAAACCTAACGACAAAACCGCTTATGGAGGTGCCGACCCAGCTGCCCCCCACCCACTGCACATGCTCCCTTTCCCTGCAGCAGCTCTATCCCCCCAACACCGTCCCTGAGCCCGCCCGGGCCGGAGGCCAGGGGCGAGCTCTCCAGGCTCCTCCGCCTGCTCGGATGGGCTGTTCGGGAGGGAAAATTAGGGCAAAAGAGAGGAAGGATTCATCCCAGCTTGGACGATGAGCCATTCGTTCAACGTGGGAATATTACCAACGTAAATTCCAGATAATCAAATAAAAAAAGGCTTTATTTAGAAACGGAACGCTCAGGTACTATCTAGCGGCACAGAACCCCTACTCGCACGCCTTTGTCAAGCAGAGCCAGAGGTTAATTTTGTTGACAGGTTTAACCAGTGCCAGTATCTCAAACGTAAATAAGACCTCTTAAAGCCAGCCTTGCCTCCGAGTGCTCCTTTCTCTTTCCCAGCAACGGAGAAGCCAGAAGACATGTCAGACAGGCCACAAGTCAGGGAGGGTATAAAGCCCGTCTACATCCCCACACGCTGCCAGGGTGAGCGGCACAAACACATGGGTACAGCAGCAAAAACACCTGGTACAAACTTCCAGCCAGCAGCTTCGCTCCCCAGATGCGCGCCATGGTTAACAGCACTGCGTATGAAAATGATGACTTATGCTTTGGACAGTTTCTCCGTATTTAGGTAAAAATAGAAATGCATAAATTAGAAACAACAGGCGTAGAAACCGCCTGGGTGAGGAAACACTACGGATCTCAGCAAGACGTGAAATATCTGTGCTCGTGAGGGAATGACCTTCAAAACTCATTCACCGCTCGCAGCCTGTACGGTGACGGTTTTTCTCACTTGCGAGACATTATACATTCCAACTATGTACACTTTAATTTTGCACGGACTAGAAACACTTGGCTCATAAGGTAGCACGAAAGCAATAGAAAAAAAAATATTTAACTGGGGTAACCTTGATGGTGAGGGTAATACGAGCTAATTCTTTGTACCTTAGGTCATGCATGCTAAATACCAGGATTCACTATTTACTATGCTGAACATAAGCCGCTGAAATACATGATCAAGTAGTATTTTCTCTTTTTTTGTTTTTAAAAAAAGGACATACAAAACGATGACACCTTGTTAAATTACGGACAGAAAATCCAGATTTTTCTTAATTGCATTGCCTACGCTTTCTCTCCCAAACTACAGTTTTGCATTTAATTTCTATCAAAAACAGCCTCAGAGAGATGAATTAGTTTCGCTCACGCGCAAGAAACGGGGTTGCCGTTACAGTTGTTTGCCGGGTCACACTTTACAAGCCGGTGGGGGAGGCGAGGGAGGAAGGAGCGGCATTAGCATTCTCCAGCCGTCGTTCGCACCGAACACCGTATTTCTCTCTTTTAGACTATTTAAGCAAAACTGACGGTGTCTCCCCCAGCCTGCAGCACCCCCCGGCACCCACTCCTCAGCACTGGCATTTAAAGCATGTTTCTGCCCGTAAATGCGAAGACGCTCCCTCCTCCTCCTCGGAGCTGCCGGACGCGGGGGGCTGCGGGGCCCAGCCGAGGCCGGAGCTGTTGCTCTTCAGATGTCGGGTCACCTTTACTCCAAACTCTGCCCACGGTCGCGCGGCGCGGGCAGGACGGCGCGCGCAGGACGGCGCGCGGGGGCTCCCCTGCCGCCTCGGTGGTGGCCGGGGGGACGGGGAGCCGCCGCCGCCGGGGGTGCTGCTCAGCGCTCCGGTCACCGGGTCCCGTTACCTGTCGCGCTGCAGCGCAGACGCTGAGCGGGTTTTGCTAGTTTTCAGAAACGCGACATCCCACGGGCCCTGCGCGCTGAGCCCGCGGCCGCGACCGGGCGGGGGGCGACGGCCCCGGCCCCTGCCCGGCCCCTGCCCCCGGTCCTGTCCGCCCGGCACAGGGTGCGCGGGCAGCGGCAGATGCGCACCCCGGCCCCGCCGCTCCGGACTATTACAAAACCAGAGCCCTCATTAGGGCAGCGCTAATGAGGGAGGCAGAGCGGGCACCCCGCCACGCGGCGGGGCCCGTGGGAGCCCCCCTCCCTGCCCAGCAGCATTCCCCGGACTTGACTTCGCACCGAAGTCCTCCCCGCGACGCGCGGAGCCTCCGCGGCCGGCAGCGGAGAGCGAGCGGCGCCTGGCTCCGCGGGGCCGCGGCGGGGGCGGCCGGGGGGGGGTCCCGCAGGCCGGGGGCTCTCCCTGGGGCTCCGCGCCGCCGGCAGCCGCCCCCCGCCGCGCCGCTCCGGTCGCTTCCCGAGAGCCGGGGGGGCCGCGGACGGCGGGGGGGATTCCGCCTTTGTCCGCGGCGGCGGGGCAGGAGCGGGGCCCCCCGCCGCGCCGCTCCTTTGTCTGCCGGCCCCGCGGGGCGCTGACCTGGATGGTGCAGGTGTACTCGCTGTCGTCCAGCAGCCGCACGGTGCAGCTGTACTCGCGGTCCAGGTTCCTGCTGCTGCCGCTCATCCACCTGCTCAGCATCTTCCCGAGCCGGGCGGCGGGGCGCGCAGCGGGCGCGGAGCGGCGGGCGCTGCCGGCGGAGCCTCCGCTCACATCCCCGCTGCCGGCGCGGCGCTGCGCGGGGCGGTGCGGGGCGGTGCGGTGGGCGCGCCCCCCGCCCGGCCCGGCCCTGCCCCCGCTGCGGGCCGAGCGGAGCGGCGCGGAGCGCGGCGCGGGGCCCGGGCCGCGACGCGGGGCGGGTCCGGCCCGGGGGGCGCCCGCCGCCGGCTGCGGGGGCCAATCTCGGCGCGGCGGCGGTGACGGGCTCCGCCGCACACCAATGCGGCAGGGGCGGCGCGGGCCCGGCCGCCCCGCGCGGGAGGGGGCTCCGCGGGCGCGGAGGGGCGGGGGGGGCGGCTGCGCGCGCGGCGCCGGCGGGAGGGGGAGGCGGGGGCTCCCCGGGGACCGCGGGGCAACCCGCGAGCTGCGGCGCTCCGCGGCCGGCGTCCGCGCCTCCTGCCCGCTACCCCGGCCCGCCGGCCCCGCAGCCTGTCCCCCGCAGAGGGGCTCCCCGCCACCCGCGGGACAGCCCCAGTTAGCAGGAGCAGCCCCCACTTAGCAGGGGCAGCCCCAGTTAGTGGGGCAGCCCCAGTTAGCAGGGGCAGCCCCAGTTAGTGGGGCAGCCCCAGTTAGCAGGGGCAGCCAGCGCTGAGAGCGCTGCTGCTGCAGTCAGCCGTGCAGGTGATGCCGAGCGGGCCCGGGCGCATCCCAGCCGCCAGAGCATGGAGGTGGGGAGTAGCCTTTCGCATCCCCCAAAAGGGGAGGCTGCATCCCCCCAGTGAACAAGCCGGCCCTGCAGGCCTGGAAGTCAGTGCCAAAACATCGGCCTGCACCCGGCTCTCTCGCCGGAGACAAACTCGGGTTCATAGGCTGGTATTCCCAAAGAGGGATCAGCTGTCATCGCCCCTTGAGCAGAGCAGTACACCAATCCACACGCTGAGGTGGTCCCCAGGGCATGAGCTTCTCTCTTAGTGTTCATCCGCTACGGAAGGAAACTTTTAAATCTCTGGCTATTAGAGAAAATGGACTCTAGAAGTGATCAGTGTTCGCTGGGATGCAGCTGGTGCTGCTCTGGAGAAGTGAAAGACCTGGTGGCAGTGTCGGCAGCGACCAGGAATGGCAGCCCAGCCGGCAGCGCTGCAGATGCCCACCTCCAGCCCCGGCCATTCCCCGCCTGGCTGTCACGTTCTGTCCACAGCCATCCCCGCGCAGAGGCGTTCAGCAGTGCTCCCACCACCACCCCAGCTCCGCGCGGGCTGACAAATGCCCAGACCACACACAGGCCGCTGTGAGGGTCCGTGTTAAGCTGCCTCGGTCTATCCCACTGCCCCACAGGCCCTGTCCCCGCTGCGCCCTCCTGACTCAGCTCATTGCCTGGACACTCGCCTTTGTCTCTTCCAGTGGCATCCACAGGCTGCAGTGCAGCTCCCCTCCTCTCTTTGGGAGCCCCAGCCTCAGACTCCAAGTGTGTGGGTGTCCAACAGGTCCCCGTGTTACCCTGCTCCAACTTCGCTCCTTCCCTGCCTTCCCAGCCACAAAACCACGCTCCTCGCCTTTCCCCGGGCAGCAGGCTGCCTTCCGCCGACCCTTCCAGACCTCGCCCCGCTGCAGGGCAGCAGCCCTTTCCGCACCGCGCCGCCCAGCCACGCTCTTCCCAGGTCCGCTCGAAAGGAGAACTGCTCCAGGGTGCCGGTGGCTCTCTGGGCTCTTGTACCCCTGACACACCGTCCTCACTGCGGGGAGCTCCCATTCCGGCACATAGGGCTGGGAGCCAGGCGCTTTTCCTTGGGACCCCACAGTTCGGGAGTTGTCCCCATGATGGGTAACAAGAGATGTGTCTTTCCCAGCCACGGCCTCCCCGTCCCCAGCCAGGCTGACCATCAGGCTGGACGCACCCCCGCGCCGGTTGTGCTCTTGGAGGGAGGACCCAGCTCGGTTATCTTAGTATCCAACAGGCAATTAATCTGAATGTCCAATTAATGTAAATGACAAAGTGGAAACACGATGTCGCAGGCGGTGGTGCTGCAGCAGTGAGACACGGACAGTGGGCAACGTCTTGGAGAGGCTGTTACTCTACTGGAAAAAACGATGCCAAACCCAGAGTCTTGGCCTGTGTGGGTCGTCTATCGCGAGACTGAAATCTGCAGCTCCCCAGGAAGGTGGGTTGTGCCCGGCACGTTGTTAGGAGGCGTGATGCAGAGCCCGGAACAACAACGGCGCTTTCACAAAGAATGGGACTCGCTCCTGAACCATCTGGGCACTTTTACAAAGATGCTTGTATTCACTAAAGTAGCTGCTACTTTGTCATGTATCCCACTCTGCATAAATTGTTCATCTGCCTCAGAGCTCCCCTTCTGAACCAGCTGAACTGTTAATGAAGAATGGGATCCTCAGCATTAGCAGGTGCTGCTTTCATCAAGAACAGAAGCTTCTGAGCCAGCTGAGCGGCTTAATGAAGAGAGCATTCATGCCACAGCAGCCACGGCTTTGTCAGG
Organism: Phaethon aethereus; assembly: GCF_964289735.1. Taxonomy (NCBI): domain Eukaryota; kingdom Metazoa; phylum Chordata; class Aves; order Phaethontiformes; family Phaethontidae; genus Phaethon; species Phaethon aethereus. The sequence goes on from NC_138588.1 coordinate 775,578, forward strand.
GAGCCTCCCACCCATGCCACGGCTCGGCTGTTAACTTTGTTCCTCAACAAGTGAACAGTTTTGCTGCGGTGCTAGTTTTCGGCAGAGAAAGTGCATTTTTTTATAAAGACCCTCGCTGAGGCAATGCAGGAGCCCCTCGACTGAGTTCATCCCCCTCCGCTGCCTCAGACTCGTCCTCAGAACAGGGAACGTTGCTGGAGCCAGACATCTGAGGGCAGCTCTTACGCTTCTCTCTCAAACTACCCAAAAAGGTTTCCACTGGGCATATCAAAGGCTGGGAAATGCCTTTATAAAAATGCTCTCTGTTCCCCAGCTTTGATCGACAAGAATGCAGTTTTGATAAGTATTTTTTTTTCTTTTTAATAATTAACACAGTAAATCCTACAAATTCTCCATATTTGGATTCTCCGTTACTTGCCGTTTTGAGCTCAGAAATCCAAAACGCAGCTTTCCAAATGTGCATTTAAAGTGAATTCTTTGATGTATTTGTTTTCCAGTAGGTTAAATTTCAGTAAAAGATGGTGTGTTAAAACCCTGGGAGGACAGAACAGGGTTGTCTCTGTTGCTCGGAGGAGCAGAACGCTCCCCCCCAGGGCAGCGTGAACCCCCACCCTGAGGCTGGCACTCGCATTACAAACCGCTGCGCAGCACCCAGCACGCAGCAGGACGAGCATTTGCGGAGCCGCGCGTGAGAAGCCGCGCTGAGGTGCAGCCAGGGTGCTCCCTGCCTCTGCTGCAGGGCAGAAACGCAGCTCCGGCGGTTTCATGCGAAGGACCGAGGCTGCTCCGGCAGCCCCGTCCCGTCGCGCCCGGCCCATCAGCCCTGCCGTGGCTTGCCCTGGTTTGCCGTCGTTTGCCGTCATTTGCTGTGGTTTGCTGTGGTTTGCCGTGGCTCCTCGGTTTGCTGCGCTGTCTCAGGCTCTGGGTCGAACATGGCTGTTTAACCGGCATGGTCAGGCCTAAGGATCTCTGACACGTTTCCAAGTATAAACAGCTGATTACATGGATTACTTGGCATTTATTTGGTGCAATAATACCTGGTGCATCGACAAAGTTAACACCAACCTAGCCTGGTGTGTTCGGGTGACATTTGGGAAGTACTCCGCTGTCTGAATAGTTAACATTAACAAAAGCAACGATGCCATAGCTGCCTTAAATTCAAAAGTAATGCATTGCTCTTTACCTGTCTCGGGTATTTCAATGGACGATGTCATGCATTATCTCTTTATCGTCCCTAACCCATATATTTATCATCCACAACTAGCTGCAGCTTGGAGAGCAGAGGCAGTTGTACACGAGGCATGGAGAACAAGACCCGGGTGTTTCCGAAGGCAAGGCTGGCCGCGGAGCCTGGCTCTGGGCACTCGGCCGGAGACCTCTTTAACCAGCCGTCGCACTCTGACTTGGCACAGCGGTAAAGGATGACTGTTCATCTTTAAATTGTGCTAATGTTTGTAAGTAGTAACTACTTATTGTGCTCAAGATGACCAAAATACAGACCTCTGCTCTAACTGGCATTTCTTGTTTGACTGCAGCCTGTTTGTTTAGATACTTTCCGCATTTTCTTCACCTGGAGCTGGGAAACGAGGCTGTCAGCTTTGCTTTGCTTTTCAGCAGGTACCTGAATCTGAAATTATATAAAAGCAACGGTTCTTATCATCTGAGCTCCAACACGAGCCCAGCGCCATCCAGATGAGGTGTCAAAATGCAGCACAGCTCACGGGGTTTGCCCATAATTTAAATGGTCAACAGTACAGTCAGCGTTACCATTATACTTCCAAATCAGCTGAACTCCCAGCCCCTGGTCTGTTCTCCCAGGCTATCTGCAGCGTGAAGTGGGCATTGATTCACTCCTTCACGCTTGCTCTCAGTTTTCTATACGCTGAGAAGAGATGGAAACCGAAGACCAAATTCTCTGTTATCACTTAATTACTTTTTGTTGATGAAAAGTTTTGCAAAAGAAGACTTAACCTCTTCTCGAAAGAGGCTTACCGAGATATTGCAACCAGCCCACTGCGTATCTGAGTTCCCTTACATCTACCTGGTCTGAATCTGGAATAAATGCTTGTATATTCTTCATACAACATTTTTCTGCAATAAAGAATTATTATAAATGCTATGGTAACCGGCGACGAATCCACCACTGGCTTTAGGCGAGTACTTTAGAATTGCACGCTGGCTACAGTGAGGAGGTTTTTCCAGGGGATGCAGATGAAGGAGTGTTCTGCCATCAGTTAATCTTTGGGGAGTCTGGAAGCCCTTTAGCTGGTGTTTGTACCAATCTTTCATCCTCAGCTGAGCACTAATGCCATGGGAAACATGTGGGCCAGCAACTGATTTACCTCCTCCAGCAAAATTAGGTCAATAAGTTCTAGTTATTTCGGCTTAGATGATGTCCCTCAGACACATCTCATGCCGTGCTGGAGGTGGGACTAGCTGGGGAAGAGCCATGCCATACCAACAAGAACCTCCCCGAGTCTTATTTCTCCCACGATTTCTCCCAGCACAGGGGGAAGGAGACGTGCCCTGCGTGTATTTGTATGTGGGTCTTTGGTCCCATCATTATTTCTAGATATCCTGATATTACTTGTAGCAGCACCATCTGATAGGAAGGGGCTGCTCTTCTCGGAGGTGGCTTCATGTGCCACAAGGGACAATCATTTCCCACCATGTTCCTGGAGGGTGTTTGATGCTGAGCTGAAGAGAAAAGGAGGACGCAAAGAAAGGTGAGGAAAGGAGGAGACCCAAAATGAGAAAGAGAAGAAAAGCAGATGAGGGAGGAGAAAAGGGTGGTGAGGATGAAAGTCAGCTGTAAGAGGACCAGGAATGAAAGAAGGGGCTGGAACTGTCCCAGCAACCGCCCCACATGTACCGACGGCGGAACAGGCTGTAGCATCCAGCTTCCCGACTTCCAGGCATTTAAAATTTTAACCATAATTTGCAATTATAACCAGAGGATAAGATTTCAGCCTGTTAGGAGGAGGTGGGATCCTGCAGGGCGATGCACATTAATTACTGCTGACATACAGGGACAGGCTCATTAGCCAGAGGTCTCCTTCAGTTCTAGAACTCAATTTTTGGCTCGAGGCAGGTGTTTCAGGGAGTAATTATAGAGCCTGCGCTGCTAGGCAGGTCACAGTAGTCGGCCACATAGGCCTTTTCACTCCTCCTCGAGCGGCAGGGATGCAGAGCAGCTCTCGGGGTGGGGAAGGTGCTGGGAAGAGCCTGGCAAGGAGCGGTGGCGAAGCTCAGACCTCCTCTCTGCAGCCCCACAGAGAGGGGTCTCTGGTTCGGTGCAAGTCGTCGCTGCAGGTCGCCTGGGGCAACGATGATGGAGACAGAAGCGGAGGGGGAGTCCTGTGCTCAGGGACCACCGTCCCACGTACGGTCCAGGGAAAGCCTTGCTCAGCCCCGGTTCTGAGCAGCGCGATCTGTTACCGAACAGCCTCTGCTCGGCAGGGCCGGCAACGAGCCTCCACACACAGCCCGATCCACAGCAGTGCAATTTTCACACTAGTGACACTTACAAGCCTCCATCTGATGTCCCACCCTATAACACGCCGCTGGTTCAGCACAGGCTGTCACCCAGAGGAGGAGCATCTCCCCAGAGGGTGTTTGCTGCCACGCTCTCCAGCAAACAACAAGGCACGGCAGAATTCCTTCCAGGGGCGTTCCTCCCGGCTCGCACGCAGCAGATGCGGTCGGTACCGCTGGGTCGCCCCGGGGCGCCGCGTCCGTTCTCCTCCGCCAGCGTTGCTGCAGGCCGGCACCTCGCCGTGGGACCCCCAAGCTCTCCAGGTGGTCCTGGACAGCCTGCAACGCCTTCAGCCGTGGGCGGTGTCAGACGTGTCTCCCCACCTTCACTTCTGGTTGCATCCAACGGGGCTGGGGTCTTCTTGGGAAATGGCTTCCTCCATGAGGCAGAGCCTGTATCTTCTACCAGGATACCTGCGCGATCAAAGTTGCCAGCCTTTTTTTGGGCCTAAAGATCCTTTTTAGGCTCTTCATCCCTGGATTTCTTCACTCTTTCCTTGGGCAGCTGTTCATGGCCGAGCCTCTCATGGCGGGGAGCTCCGTGCCCGCTCTCGGCATCGTGCCCACGGCACCACCACGCCTGCCCTCACAGAGGAAGGCGCTTGTGAAGGAGGGAGACAGCACGAAGTGTGACTAGTCAAGTCGGCAATTCACAGCAAACAATTGCTTTGACTTTTTCCCCTGCTTGTGGAGCTAATCGTAAGTATGTCAGAAAAAGCTTTGCTCCGTGTGCTCACGGCAGAGACTCCAGATTGGAGGCACAGCGTGCTTGTGACTGGCTAGATGGGACACGCAGGATTTTATCCTCTTTCTGAGTCACTGGTTTGGCAGACATTTCCATCACCAATCCTTAAAAGTGCAAATACAACTTTCAGTCTCCTTGGGTACTCACGGAGGCAACACTGAAAAAACGCTCTCGGCAGTTTTTTGCTAGCAAGATACGCTCTGGTTTATATTTAGGGAATACAAATAGGGACTAGTTCTGAATCCAGCCCAGAAATCCGTTTAAAATATTCCTATAATTTTATTTACAGACAGTTTCTGTAAATGTTGTAACAGGCAGAGAGAAGGGTATTGCTGACTCTGTGCCTGGGGACTCTGTACTGTGAACTGGGGGGTCCCTACAAACGTGTTACTGGGGTCGCGAGTCCCCACCAACACACCCACTGAAATTGTGCCATGACCCCAGTGCTTGTGATTTCTTTTATGATTCTCGTGATATTTAGTGGTTTTTTTCTGAAAGTCCTGCTTCTTGCTCTCCATGACTAAGAAGTAATCACAGTCTCTGTCAAAAAAAATAAAAATCTATCCCTCCTGATTGCAAAAAAAGGCTTGAAAATGTGAGGCATATGGACCAGAGGGTGCTCAGCGGGGTCAGAAATAAGACAGCAGGAGAAGCAGCCCTGGGGTTTTTTGTTCCGCATGTCAGGCTTTGCACCCCTGGCTCCTGATTTTCAGGCATGAGGTTGTGGATTTGCTACTGCTGTCCCTGATGTGCACGCAAGGATTTAAGTGTAAGGAAATACTTAGTTTTCAAAGGACGCTTGGTGGACTTGGGCACATACTCCAGCAAGATTTGGGCACCACAACTCGGTGCAGCTCTGCCGAAGCCCCATCCTTTAAGTGCCCGCGGGAACCCTCGCCCGTGCGGGGCTCCCGTCCCGCCGCCTCCCCAGGAGTGGGACCGGGCTCCCCCGGCATCAGCAGGCGCTGAGAGGCAGCGGAAAAGCCCTCACAACGCTAGAGCCAGCGTTCAAACCAGCCAAAACGAGTGGGAGGGTACCAAGTATGGGAGGACCCAGGCTCTGCAGGAATTTGGGTGGCATTTCATTGCAGGGGAAGATGGTAATAACTTACAGCAGCTGCCAAGGGCAGGCACGCGGGGACCATCCAGCGCCAGTTTTAGGAGCTGTAGGTCTGGAGCCAAGATGAGCAGGAGGAGCCGAGCGCATGGTTCGGGGTCCCGCTGCGTGTGGTGTGGCGGGTGGGAGGTCAGCAAGCGAGGATGGCACTGGGGGGAGGGGGCAGGGTTCGGGGGGCAGGTATCAGGTATGACTCTTTTCACCTTAACCAGACAGGCCACCCCATAGCGAGACACCTGATGAGCCCTTGCAAAAAAAAGCAACCCACAATTGCCTGAACTCCACGTTTTTCTAAGCTGCAGAAGAGCAGCCGCTGCCGCCGCTGCGGCCACCACGGGCCCCCTCTGCCCGCGGGCTGCCAGCCACACTGAGCCGACCCGGGCTCCCAGCTGGGCGCAGAGTGCCGCCAAACTGCCCGGTTTCCCACAGGAAAAAACGTGGCTCATCCTCCGGTGTTAATTCAGCCTTGCTCCCCAGCCCCTGCGAGGGGATGGCAAGATACAAGCCTTTGGGAACGCTCCTGAAACACCCCCTTAATGGCAAACAGCCGAGCGCTCCGCTCCAGCCGCTCCTCGTAGCACCAGGCTTGACAAGCATTGGCTGTAATTTGGATTTAATCTAAACTCCTCGTGGCATTTCCGCTTTGACCTCTGCCTGATTCCTCCAGTGGCGGGCAGAGGGGCTGTCGCTTTGGCTCTCGTACGGCCTCCCCGGACGGGTGCAACTCCCCGGAGCGGCTCGGCGCGCGGGCTGCCCGCGGGCAGGGCGGGACAGCCGCAGCGCCTGCGGTAGACAGGGCAGGGGACAGTGGGGAGGACCGGGCTGGCCGGCCGACGTCGCCGGCCCACCTTGGCTGCGGGAGTATTTCTGTGCCTCTTGCATGACACGGCCCCGGAGGCTCCTCCTTTCGTTTGTAAAACAGCTTCACAGCCGCGGTGGGAAGAGGACGCCTGCTCCTGCGGCCCCCGGGACGGCTCCGCAGACAAATGCGGAATGACAACTGCCTGCCCTGGCGCGCTCCCGGCCTGCGGGTCTCATCCCGCCATCCTCGGTCAGGCTGGGCCGCGCCGCGCCGCCGCCGCGCGCCGCCGCCGGGCTGTCTGCAGAGGATGGCGCGATCCCGCCGGCGCGCGGGAGAACCAAACGCTTAATCAGTATTTTTCCGAAGGAAGGAGGAACGAGCTTGTCATTGCAACGCATATTGCGCAGATCCGAGAGACTTTAAGACAACGTTTGCCAAGGGAAGCGAGGGGAGGAAGCAAGTCAGCCTCCGACGTCTTGCTAAAACGACCAGTGCTTGGGCACCGAGGAAAGGAAACGCGTGCGCGTGACAAGTGTTTCAGGCAACGGGCATCGCTTTTCCTAACTTGCTTTTATTTTTCTCTTAAATATGTTTAAAATTACTTTCTTCAAAACTGTAGATCCCTGTTGTCTGAAGAAAAGGGACTCCCGGGGTGCTTCTACATTTAAAAATTCCACAGCCTGGGTTGAATATTTACTGCTTATTATCTTCATTTTATATACAGATTTTTGGCAATTGTAGCTGCAAGAGAACTGCAAAGATAATCGCGCGTTTGCAGCACGTCATTAGGCTGTCAGCAGGGAGCGGGTAATCCCTTGCGTTTCCGAGGCTTGTGCATTTACTGCACGTTGCGGGTGGAGAGAGGTAAAGAGATCTGCGATCGCTGCTCGGGGCCCGCCTGGAAAGGCAGCGACAGCACCCTCTGAGACGGGCAGGCTGAGGCTACGGCTGCTGCGTCCAGCCAGCTCTGCCCGCGTCCCCATTTGCTTCGTTCTGCCCTTCTGAAAACACACTGCCCGCGGAGCTGGCTGTCGTTAGCGCCTAACGAGGTAAATCCAGTGTGTAACTCCACAGCCTCCAGCCTGCCCGAGTTACTTAATACTGTTTCTATTGATAAGACCCTGGAAAATCAATGCAGCGATGAGGTCCACTTGTTATTTCAGTAAATGGCCTTTTCTCCACAAAACGGATCCTTTTTACAATTTAACGAATTATAAGGAAAAAGATGCCTTTCAGAGGATTTTGCTCACCGGAGAGGACGCGGGGAGGATGAAAGCGCAGGCGGCCTCGTGGTGCTGCAGCGGAGCTGTTCTCCGGGCGCTACAGCAGCGGCGCCGGGTAACAAATTAAACCTTCCTTTCCACTTTAGGAAGCCCTGGGGTTTTTGCTTCTGCTTTGTTTGGATTTCTTTTTCTTTGTGTAAAGTCACCCTTTTATTTAGAGTGAGTATGAAATTCCTTTGTCCCTGCGGATTTCTGAATGCTGTCTGGGAGTCAGAGATTGTGCTGAGCTGCAGAAAAGAAATTAAAGAGTAGGTATTGTGCATAGGAAACGTAAGTAGTTCCTGTAAGAAAAAATTCCCTGGTGGAAGCATATTTAGGAAAGCAATCGGCATCTATATGAACTGGTTTCCGAAATGCAAGAAGCCCATTTATCTGGGCTATTACCACGACGTTGCCCCCCCTTCTAGGGTCACGGAACAGGGAGCAATCCTCTCCCGCCTCGGTCTGCCTCGTCCCAACCCAGCCAGGAGGGGCCGCATCCTGGCTCCTGCCGGTCGGTGCTGGGGGACGTGGGTTCTTCAGGCCTCAGACAGACCCCGAGGGCTGCAGCTCTTTTCCGGACTTTATTAGGAGGCTTAAAGAGGAACTGAGCAGCGCGCAGGGAGCGTGCGGCTGCCCGGGGATAAGCAGTCAGCCCGACCGCGTGTAGCGTGAGCAGAAGAGCATGGTCCAGCCCAGGGCGTATATATGGACGTACTGACAGACACCCCCAATGCTCTGAAGAGGTTAGGTATGTATGATTGCAATAAGAATATCATCGGTACTAAGCCGATGAAAGTGCATTGCAATTACACAGTCGTAGTTAATATGGCATTAAATACACATTAAAAAACCACATGTATTAAATGAGCACATTCATTAACTGTGGTAATATTTTTATATACTTGATGCTTCTAATGAGTTGAATTAGGAACAAAGAGATTGAGAAGAAAACAGAGAAAAATATGACTGAAAGCTAACACTCTTTGAGAGGAGCTCACTAGGCAGTCGATAACCACCACTGCAGTCGAGCAACGTATTTCTGAGAAGAAATGTATTCTTGTTCTGAGTCTGTGCTCAGAAATTAAAACCCAATACCTGGCAAATGAGAAATGGGGAAGCAGACATGAGACGGTCAATTAAAAGTCATAAAATGTCCCAAATTGATGAAGAGAAAAAAGCCATCGGATGGGAAGGATCAGAAACAACCAGAAGAGCAGCGTGTTTATCCGGAGCAATCGGATAACAGCGTGTCGGACCACAGCTCCCCCGAAACCGCGGCACAGGTGATTTTTGCACACAGAAAGCGGCGGGGCGGTGAGCGTTGCCTTCTGCAGCTGGCCCGGAGCGGAGGGCAGTGCCTGAAGCACGGAAGGACGACAAACGCGTTTCCAATCTGTTGTCAGCCAGGGAAGATGTAAAATAGCCACAGACAGGAACACCTGAATCTGAAAAGAGTCGGTTGACCCAATGCTGTTGATTTTGAATACGCTTGTGAATCCCGGGGAAAATCCAAAAGAACGCAAAGTGCTGAAGCTGCACTGATACTCAAGCAGACCGGCAGGTTTCTAGACAGGAAAGCTAATGGAAAAACAGAGACATAATTAAGGGTTAGAAGTATAATTGTTGCCGATACAGTTTTATAGACAGTGGATTCTGTCAAATAAACGTGTTTGCATTCCTTGATAAGGCTACAGTTAAGTGAAGTTGCGCAGATGTGCTGTAATACGGGGTTTGTAAGGATAAGCATCATCTCGAGGTCCAGGCTGAGGAGGCGCTGGCCAGCTGACAGGTCTGTGCCGCGGCCGCGGCGCAGCACCGTCGCTGCCCGGCACGGCTTCCGGAGGGCTTCGCCAGGGACTGGGAGTAATTTTTTTTAATCAGCAAATTGTTAGCAAATGCAAGATCACTGCTGATAAAACATACGGATGATTAACAGCCTGGCAGGACAGCCACTAACAAGGAGGAGCAGCTGAGGCACACAGTGCTCTGAAACGCTCCGCTCATCCAAACAGAGAGTGTTTTAATACAGCTGAGAATAAAATTGGCCACGTGAGTGCAAGACCCGCTGGCTGTGCCCAGGCGGCGGGGCACGGTGAGGATGCTGGCGAACGCTCCTGGAAAGCCCTGGGAGAGCACGGGGGGCAGAGCAACGCACCGGGAGCGTCCAGGGTGCTCCTTGGCAAGCAAAGCCAACAGCAAGAAGAGCAGGGAAGTGAATTTGCCCGTGGAAAATTCAATTACCCAGTATTTAGACCAACACTGGAAATCTGCACTCAGGTCTGGCATTTGAGTTTTTAACAGGGCTATGCAGAGAGTGCAGAGAGAATGAATAAAATAACTGAGAGGCTGGCAAATACCCCATGAGCTCCATCTGCTTAACTTATAAAAAATACTGAGAGTTGACTTTATTAAAGTATATAAATATCTTTACGGTAAGGAAAACACCTGATGGTTAAAAGTTCTTTTACAGAACACAGAAAGGCAGAGATGGTGCCAACGGGTGGGAGTCAAAGCAGAGAAACTGAGAGAAGAGGGGAAGCACATGGGGTTCACGGTGGGGCCAGGCCACCCTTGGGAGCTGGGCCCGATGACTCCCCAAGCCCCTAAAATAGTAACCTGTTTCTACAAAATCTGTTTTACGGGATGGCAGGCTCCTGCACACGGGGCCCTGAGATGGGTCTCCTCTGTTTATTCTCTCTGGTCCTGAGCCTGCGACTGGTTTGGACCCTGAAAATGGATTTCTAAATGCTGTTCTTCAGGAAGCAGACAGGGAAGATGAAAGAGAGAGGACTTAAAAAATGAGATGAAGGCATCGGAAGCAAACAGCAATTAACCTTCCTGTTCTGAAAATCTGGCTTCCCAGAGCTCAGCCACATCGCAGCAGGGAGGCGGAGCACCGCGTGCCTCCGGCTGCGGCACAGCCCAGGCGGGGATGCGGCGCCGGCTGAGCACCGCAGCCGGCACAGCTCGGCTTTCGCACTGGCTCGGTTGCGACCGTGGGCGCTGCAGCGTGTGGACCGGGAGCAGGGAGGGATGTCACCACCATTACCCCGGGTGGCATTGAGAACGCGGCACAGTGGTCCACCGCACGGTGGTCTGCAACACAGTGGTCCACGTCCCGGCTCCATGAAGCCAGGGTGATGGAGTGGGGAGGCTTTTTGCCTGTGCCTGCTCAGCACTGGCCCGGCTGCTGCCAGGGCTGTGGGCGGCCGGTGGGGATGGGAGCACGGCCCAGCGTAACCTGGATGGAGCTCCCACCAGCCTGAGCGCGACGCTGAGCCAGGAGGCCAGCGGGCACGTGCGTGCTGGCTGGCCTACGCCCAGGTTTGGGCTCTCAGAAAGGAAAGGGCGGCATGGGTACAAGACGAGTGGCCGGGTCAGGAGAGGGCAGGACCTGCTGCAGGCAGGGCTGGTTTCTCCTGCCTGAAAGTGCTCCCCTCCACACCCCTCCCTGCCATAGCATCACTTCAGGGCGTGAACCACCTTTCCTGGGGATCTACGTCCATATGCATCTTCCAGCAGAACAGAAAGATTGCACTATGCCGTGCTGCATTCTATCAGTCAGCCGAAACGACGGTATGACACCCTTGCATAACAAATCCGTTCCTGCGCCGCTGAAGAAACCCCACGCAACGCGAAGCACCGGACGCACTTCAGCAGGGAACTCCGTGGCAGAGCAGAAACCACCAGCGGCCGCATCCAAAACTACCGGCAGGATCCAAGAGCGAAGACCTACGGCCACGGGGTCAGAGGGAGCCAGGGGTGCGGGACGGTGACAGCGGGGGCTCAGCACAGCCAGCCTGGCACGGGGTGGGCATGGCCACGAGCACCAGGGCACGCAGCCTCGCAGAGCTCTTTCCTTCGGCGCCGGGGCAGTGACCGAGGCGGTCTGTTGTTCTCAGCTCCGACACGTGGGCAGCTCTGACAAGCTGCAATTGTATTTTTGGACTGGCCAAGCAGTTAGCAAAAATACGCCCCATTCAAGAGTAATGATGCAGGGCCTGGCGCAGCCGGTGGCACCTTCCCAGTGCCCAGCACCTCTGAACCAGGGGTGAGGCGGCACAGCTGGACCGTTAGAAAGGTCTTGTGCAAAACAAAGGGAGCTGAGAGACCAAGAGAGACAAACAGAAAAAGGTAAAGATTCCCCAGCACGTGTTGGGAGCGAGGGCAGCTTGCAGGGAAGGGGCTCTGGAGGCAGGCTGGGGCATGACATCAGCTGGAAACAGCGGGACGCGACGCTATGTCAGTGCGTCGGTGGTGGGACCCTGATCTCAGTGTCACTTCTCAGACTGGCACTTCCGCATGGTGCGCGTCCCCGGCTCCCACCATCCACGAGCTGTGTGCTGGGCACAGACAGACCTGCGGCCAGGCTCCCTTTGCCAGCACAAGCAGAGGCAGAGGCTGCACGCCCCCGGCCTGAGACATTAGCACTCGCTGGAAGAGCTGTCAGCATCCTTCAGGAGCAGGAATACTCATAAATATGGAGTGAAAAATAGTTCAGTCAATAGGAGAAGCAGCTCGGAAGAGTGGCACAGCTTCTGGCAGAGCCCATTGCCATGGTACCTGTCAGCAGTTCGCAGCATTGTTTCACACGTCCTACTGCTCTGAAAGGATCTTTTTTAAGAAGCAGCATTTTAAAACTGAGCAGTGAAAAGAAGTATCTTGCAGCCCCACTTTGGCACCCATAAACCCAGTAAACTCAGCATGTGTTTGATGAATTATATTGACTCAAACATATTCCAGAATATAAACCCGAGAAGTGCCGACCGGCCGGATCTCACAAAGTCTGTTACTGATATTTTATTGCATTACAGATTACTGCAGTAGCAAATGGATCTTCCTCACTTGGTTCTTAACTTGCAGATTTCTAACAGTAGCAGAATCAGGTTTTTACTCTAAAAACATGAGTTTCATCATCAGGAAAGCATTTCACTGCGGTGCTTATGTATCTGCCATGCTTCCCTCCATACTGGGAAGATCCTGTACTCTCCCATGAGGTCTCTGGAATTTCGAAGAGAGCTTACAATCAGACCCATAACGGTTTTCAATCAGCTCTGACCCCTTCCCCAGTCACGCCTCTCGCCGAGGCTCCCCGGCGAGCCCGCAGCCGCGCTGAGCTCGGCCTGGCTCGGGGCGGCCGCAGGAGCAGGACACCCAGGAAAGGACCGGGGCTGCCACATCCAGCCCCCTCTGCCGAGCCGGGAGCCAGGAACGGTCGGCACACGCTTCCAGGAAGACCACAGCCCCTCCAGTCCCAGCACCTTTAAATGCAACGTAGTGCCAATGGAAAAGACAGGGTTCCCATGGGAACGGAAAGTGCTGACATTTCTAAACTAAAAAAGGAAAGAAGCAGCAAAGTATGCGCTCAGCAGGACTACCTGGACATGGACGTGTGGGTATACTGCCTTTTTCCCACTTCTGTGCTTGAAGGTAAGAGACTTTTAAAATAATTCATGTTAGGACACGCACAGTTCACAGCCACGATGCAAACAAAGTTTCTGTTTATCTGGTTGGATGTTTTAATTCAGGCCAGTTGCCTGCAAGATTAATTTTTATGCAGGGATGTATTCTGCAGCCTTTACCTGTAACCACATTAAAGGAGATGAAGCGTCCACATGAAATCATGCTGAGACATTTGTCTCTCTCATGCAAAATGATTGAGATAAATAAGGCAAATTAAACTGCCATATTGTTGTAGCTAAATTATTTGTAATGGCAATATAAAATGTACTTGCTGCACAGTAATTCAGTGTCCTAGAGTTTCGGATGGGAAGATCTTTAGCTCAGAGAGATGTTTCTCTGTCAGGTCAAAGTGACATTGGAAGTGGACTCAGTGGAGATGCAGGTGTTGGACACCCATTTCTCCAGCACGCGGGCACAGCGCTGCCCCAGATGTGGCTGGTCCCCAATGGACTGGAAGAGGTGCTGCAATCCTGGCTCTCTGTACAGCACAGCTTCACCATTTAAAAACCAGTAACTTTTTTTGCAAAGGGAAGACGAGAAATCGATGAAGAAGTCTGCTCACTTTAATCCATAACCACGGAAAGGAGTTTAGGAGGGCAGAGAGGATGCATCTAGCCAAGGAAAAGATGCGGTTCAAAGTGCCTGGAAAGCAGCCTGAAGAAAGGAAGAGAAACAAAAAGGAATTACCAAATGTTTCTGACAGAGTGAATAAAAATAACAAATGATTAATGTCATCATTTAGGAATACAAAAAAGTGCCAGTTCTTGTGATCAGGAACCGACTTCAGAGGGAAGGTCGTGCTGCTGCCAGCTGGAAGGGTTACCTGTGCAACCCACAGGCTCCCACAATGATCAGCCACTTTCCCCATGTGAAAATCTGAACATTGACAAAAGCCGCATCCAATTCCCTGGTGACCAGAGTGGGATCTCCCAGTAAAAGGCAAAGAAAAATTGACTAAATCGACTCATTTTTTTCTTCAGGACTCACAGCACAGTTAAAGCAAAGACACTGCCTCCCCTCTGGAGACAGAAAGCCAAGAGCATCCTCAAGCTTGTATGGATAAAAGAATGCATAAATCATGGGTTTGCTGGAAAATACCCCCCCAAACCCTACAAGCAAGCTGGAGCCGCTGCCCTCAGAGCACAAGGGCTGCTGGTGCGTCGAGACAGACGCAGCCCAGTACAGGTCCCCTCTGCACAGCCCAGCAGGCTCGGGGCCACCTCCTGAAGGGTGGTACCCAGGCCGAATCCAGTCCTGTGTATGCCCATGGACTCTCCATCTCCTCCTGACCCCCATGCCACATGCTGTGACTCTGGGGGAGCAGCCCCTCTGTCCCCACCCCTGCAGCCCCTCCGGGAGGGGGTCCAGCTGCAGGGGCCTGGGGAGGAGAGTGGCTGGTGGTGCTCAGCAAAGCTTCACTGGAGCGTGCAGATGGCCAGACCCACGATCCCCAACGCTAAACCGCTTTCTGACAAGCTCCTTTTGAACATTTCTGTCTCTCCTGTTGGCAGCATGAGGAAACGCATCACTCTGGGAGCAGCTACTAAGGGGAGCCCAGATGAATCACACACAGACCATTTCACCGAGTCCATTGAGAGAGGCATTTAAACTTTCTAAATTTTTATGAGGAGGAAATAATGAATTTTTAAGGAAATGCTTGGATGTCTCTCCTGATAGAGCAGGTTTCCCTAATCATGAGCAGAGTCCCACAGGCTGCCCAGCTCTGCTACAGCAGGAGAGCGCCCTTCTGGGAAGCTTCACGGGGAAACGCAGGTCGGCCATCCTGCTGCTGAAGGCGACCCTCCGGCAGGCTGCACGCGTGTTCCTCACCCAGCACTGCAGAATAGGGCAGCTCTCCTCACCCCGCTCCAGTGCACACAGAGCGGAGCCAGGGAAGTCCTCGTGTCCCCAGCCTTTTCGCATCCCCCCAGCACATGGCACTGACTTCTCACCTTAGCCAGAGACCCCAGAGGCATCTGTCCTCACAAATACATCAGTTAAAATCTCCCAGGTATGAACGTGCCTGACAGATCCGTATGGGAGCAGAGGGAATGAGAGGAGCAGAGGCCAGCTAAGCCCTTCCAGTGCTCCTCCTTGTCCCCAGGCGAAACCCTGGCCCTGGGAGGTCAGTAGAAGTTCATTACTTATTTTTGTGGAGCCAAAATTTCATCTCCAGAGCCCAGGAAACTACAGCCTGGAGCACACATCCACACAATTACAAGTCTGTTTCTCTGACGCTGCACGTGAAAACACAAATATTTTAAGGTACTTGTTCTCCCAAAATGTTCAGGAATGTTTCCATCCCTCTTCTGTGCTTCTTCTTGCACCTGTGCCGGATTTCTCCCCCCCTAAAGATGCCCCATCACAATATTGTCTTTTTGGAAGGCAGAACCACTGTACCGAACAGGCAGATGCGGAGGGAGAGGTTTCCCAAGCAACAGTAACCAGGTGAGAGCAGTGCCTGTCCTCCTCCTCCTCCTCAGCGGAGGGCTCCGGGCACAGGCTGGGCAGCCTGTACCCTCTCCAGCTGCCAGCGCCGTCACACAAGCGGGAGAGACAGTGGGGGTGCAAATTACTCATCCCGCTCACTAGCCCGTGGGTGGCATTTGACAACTTGCTGCTGTCACGCAGGTCAGTACACCTCTAATTATAACAGGGACACTTACAATAACCGTGCATTATTCAGCTCAAAGGAGAGACAGGCAGATTTGTGCATGCACGCTCCTAAACGCTGCAGAACCTATTTTCTAAATCAGCTCATGCCTTGCTCCCACCCTCCTCCCATAGCATGCTTTCTCGAGTCTGTCTCACTTCGTGACTGCCAAACGACGGCAGCAGGTTTATTGACGCCATGCAAAGCTACTCCTGAAATAAGCGTCGGAGATGGGCGTCCCCTGCCTCCTGTGGCCACGCTCCGCAGGAGGGCCCTCGGTGGGTGCAGAGGTATCCCTGCTCCCGATGGCAGCGATGAGCCGGCCCGGGGGCTCTGCAGACCCGTGCAGACCAAGATCCTTACAGCCACCCTAAAAAGCACCCTCAGTGAGGCAACCTCGTCCCACCAGGGACCAAACAGGAAAGACTTCCCAGCCGAGGAGCACCCAGCCAGACACCTGGTTCTTCTGCAGCTCTTGCATCGATGCAGTGCCAAGTGAGGCACGGTGAGGCACGGACTGGGCAGCATGCCTCAGCTGGAGGGACTGACTGACTGCTGTCAGGGAGTACCAGGCACTCCTGTCCACCCAGGAGCAGCAGCTGGCCCATCCCTCCCTAATGAAGGGAGCAAGCAGGACAGGAAATGTTGCACTTCCAGTATTTCAGGGTTTTCAGCATAATATGGGTAAGGGTAAAGCCCCTCCTTCCCATTGCAAGGCCATTGCTGGGAGCACTCCAATGAAACCCAGAGCAAGGAGCTACAGAACTGCCCTGTACATGTGGAGATAATGCTCACTCAGCTGGCCATGACTAAGAGGCTCCATGCAGAACCACCAGGCTTTTGTACAGGCAGAGGCACCAAGCAGCATCCCTGCCTCCTCAGATCCTCACAGCAACCACTGACCATCCCACGCACAGCAAAGCAATTTGTTGCTGCCTTCAGGAAGGATTCGTGACAGTCCTGACATGACATACTATCAGGTGAGGTTTCCATCCCACTCCTACACGCTTCAGAGGCAGGAGGACATGCTGCAGTTCCTGCAGGGCCTCTCTAACTGGCCACACTGATGCTCAGAGTTTGCTTTGGGTGCAGCCAGGGCAGGCAGCTGCCTGGAGTACCAGATCTCCAGGGTGGACAAAGGGAACGGTTGTTGTGGACTTGCTGTCTGTTTTGCCTGAGCTGGAGGAGACTGGATGAGTTCGGTCCAACACTGATCCTGGCCCACGCTGCTGAGGAGCGGGGGCTCCTGCCTGCCCCTGACAGTGAGCGATGAATGCCCTTGCAGACAGCGTTCCTGGAGGAAGAGTCCCTTGGCTGCCTCACTGGGCCACTCTCATTAAACTACCAAGTGGTCTTATTTGTTTGATTGACTTAGGCTATAATCCTCTTTTATTTCCGGAAGAATAAAGGGAACTGTTTTCTGCCGTGGCTTTCATGGCTCAGGGGCAGAGTTTCCCATCTGGAGTTAGAGAAGCAAATCCAGTCCTCCTTTGGGACGTGGACGTGTTGAAGGAAGACAATCTGTTCTTGCCAAGGACGGCTTTCCAACAACAGGCCTATGAAGATGTCCTGACAGACTCTGCTTGTCACTGATGGTGCTTGCTCCACAATTGCTTGTTTGGGGACTGAAGACGCGGGAACCTGTAGTAGGGAAGAGTAGTGTTGTAACATCTTTTTGTTTTGAGCCAAATTCCGATCTGGGCTGTCCTGGGACAACCCTGGGGGAGCCTTACAGGAGTCTGTGAGGATAGCTCGGGGTTATTCCATCCTTATTTAGGTGTGAACTCAGCTTGACATCTTGATTCTCCCCACTTCAAATTGCTTTTGCAGACAGTGAGCGAGCACCCCTCAGTGTCACCTCCCCAGGTGGGTGAAGGAGGAAGGAGGCAGGCTCGTCTGTATCCATGAGGCTACACCAGTAGCTGCACTAAGCTTAAAATGGCAGTGCCAGCCCTTAGGAAAACAATATGATCTCACATCCGTAATATGCTGCTGCAATAACATGAACACAGTGAAAATGAGAGTCCTTTCAGCTGAGAAGTCAGTTTGCTGCAGCAGATACAGCTAAATGCGACTGAGAAAATGAGGATCCAGGCTAAGGATCGGAGTAGTCTTCCTGCATGGGAATTAGCAACACAGACTGGTTCAGTAGCACACTGGAGCATACCATGCAGAGAACAATTTTACCTTAGTGGAGGTCTCGTCCACCTCTCCTTTCTTTCCAAACTCGAGAAACCATTAGACTGATTCCTTTCCTTGGCAACCACCTTTTGTCTCAAGGTACCTGTCTCAGCCTTGTTTCCACCTCAGTTGCTGCTAAAAAAGATCTAAAGGCTTTGCGTTATCTCTGCACAGGGTAGGAAATGACAGAAACCTTGTCAAAAGGGAATAAGCAAAAATAAACAAAAAAAAAAGTTTTACAAAAATCTCCGTGCAACCTGTCCTTGAACTATCATGCCTGGCAATACTCAGCTGAAGTTTCTGACTGCAAAGACAAGGCTCCTCGGGCAGCCTCTCAGCCCTCCCATCTGGCCCTCATCCGAGGGGCAGCCACTCTTCCTGCAGGAGATCGCGCTGACGGCAGCTGAAGCACTGAGCAGGACCCGGAAACAAGCCGAAATTTCTCATTTGTAACAAGAGGGTTTTGCTCTTGGCCAAACTTTTTTGAATATAAAAGGGAGCTGTTGTAAGAGTAAGTCATAACTGTAACAGCTCATCTTCCCACTCACACCGAACAGCATCAGCAAGCAATAAAGTGACAAATGGAGCCTGCCTGAGCACATGGCATTCTGCTGGAGACTTGCATGTTCAAGCAATTGCTTCTGCTTAGTGAACAGAGCCACGTGTTTAAATTAAGGACAGCAGACAACCACGGCTGTTAGCCTATTCATCAGAAGCAGCGTACTTGCTGTCCAAAGGGTAGTTGACACTCTAAAGTCAATGATCATGAGCACAGCTGGGACTGGTACGGCACATTTTTCACTCATTCTGATGCACATCTTTTGATGGGGCTCCCCACAGATCTGTGAAAACATGCCGGGGGCTGAAAGCAACCCTGTTAAAATATTAATTTTAAAAAAAAAAGGACCCAGGAGACTGGGTTTGTCAAGAAGAATTTTTCTGGAACTTGTAGAATTCAAACTGACTGAAAAAAGGAAAAAGTTTAGGTTCCAGCACAGTCTACCTGCTTTTGGTAGCTTAAAACATACTTTAGTTAAGGTATGTTTTATGATGATTTCTATGATGTACCAATTTGTCCACATGTGTGATTCTGTGATAGACCACAAAAGCATTTTCAGCATCAATATGGTCTCCTAGGGAAGGAAGTACCACTCTTTTTTAAATTGCATAATCCCACCCATGAGCTGGCCGCCAGAGAGCAGTGAGGTTGCACACACACGTCAGTGGCAGGCGCCCCGAGACCCAACAGCGGCATAAGGTTATCCTGCTCCCTGGCTGCAAAACTCGAGTGGGATGGTCAGGCAGGGATCGCAAACGAGGTTTGGCCCTTTGCCTATGTATTGGAAAAAAGAGGGCTATAGGCACGCACAGGCATACATCATGTCAGCCGCAGAAGCGGACTCGGAGTCCTGACCTCAGTTCCCTTGAACTACAGTATGAATATTTTATAACAAGGCAAAAAAAAGGCATGCAAAACTACCTGCGTTTCAAATTCTTGAAGTTATAAAAGCAATCCCACCTTTCTGGTGGGTGCAATCCCACACATTCTGCTTCCTCATGGTTTAAACCTAATGAATTGTGCTATTTTAATGCACTTTTAAAGTATGCAATCTGTATTCTAACCACCGACCTTTTCCTAATGCCCTTCAGGCATCCAACAAATAGGTTACATCTGTTACTTCAAAAGCAAGACAAAATGTGGAGGCCAACATCTCCTGGGGTTTTGAGCGAAGCAGCCATATCTTTGTTCTTTAACATGACCTAGAAGGCATGAATGTGAGCACCCAGAGTCCGTAAGGACTCACAAAGGGGTCCCCACAGAGTGCCAGACTGGGCCTCGCACTTCTGTATGTTTTCAAGATCATCTTATGCTGAGCAACCCATCACAAAGCACAAAGTTAGATTTTTGCCTACTTTTATTATTTTTAATCTTCAGAGTTCAACTGTCTTTCATTCACTAGCATTAACTTATGTTAACAAAGTGAAATACTAGAGAGGATGGCAGTTGCAGTGACCACCCACCCAACTGACCTGCTACGTGTGAAGATGTCTGTAGTGTACAACAGAGACAGAAGCTTTCCATCCAAATGGGAGCTACCCAAGCACACTCTGCTGAGAGCCAGCAGCCCACAAATCCAACTCTCGCCTCTGTGAGCTTCTTCTCTTTACACTCCTGTGTGCTGGCACTGCCTCACCATTGAGGAGGTCCATATCTGCTCTGAAGTAGACTCAGTCCATCCATTCTGTAAGTTCACCAAAATGCTGGACAAGATCATCTTCTGCCCAGTGCAGAAATGGGCTGGGCTGCATGAGCTCATGGATACAGAGGCAGAGTGGCTCTCACTCTCACAGCCGGCCAGTCTGACTGTGTCACTCCATGTCCGCAGTTAATCCATCTCTAGCCACCACATTAATTCCTCCTTGAGCCAAGGAAAAAATTCTCACATCAAGTAAGATCTTCTGCTCCTGCCATGCCCAACAAAAGGTAACCAACCGTCTGTTGGTAGCAGAGCCCTAGAGGTGGTCATAACATATTGTCACCACCAGCTTTGGCCTTTACCTCACACTGTACATGCTGGGGATGAGATCTGATGAGGTGGAAACCCATCTGATGACCCATGGAGAGGGCTTTAGGGATCCCCATTGGAATCACAGAATCACAGAATTGCTAGGTTGGAAAGGACCTTCAAGATCATCAAGTCCATCCAACCATTAATCCAGCACCACCATGTTCCCTAAACCATGTCCTGAAGCGCCACATCCACACGTTTTTTGAACACTTCCAGAGATGGCGACTCCACCACCTCCCTGGGCAGCCTGTTCCAATGCCTGACCACCCTCTCAGTGAAGAAATTTTTCCTAATATCCAATCTAAACCTCCCCTGGCGCAACTTGAGGCCATTTCCTCTTGTCCTATCACTAGTTACTTGGGAGAAGAGACCAACACCCTCGTTGCCACAACCCCAGGTAGTTGTAGAGAGCGATAAGGTCTCCTCTCAGCCTCCTCTTCTCCAGACTAAACAACCCCAGTTCCCTCAGCCGCTCCTCATAAGACTTGTGCTCCAGCCCCCTCACCAGCTTCGTTGCCCTTCTCTGGACACGCTCCAGCACCTCAACATCCTTCTTGTAGTGAGGGGCCCAAAACGGAACACAGTATTCAAGCTGTGGCCTCACCAGTGCCGAGTACAGGGGCACGATCACTTCCCTACTCCTGCTGGCCACACTATTCCTGATACAGGCCAGGACGCTGTTAGCCTTCTTGGCCACCTGGGCACACTGCTGGCTCATGTTCAGCCGGCTGTCAACCAGCACCCCCAGGTCCCTTTCCACCGGGCTGCTCTCCAGCCACTCCTCCCCAAGCCTGTAGTGTTGCATGGGGTCGTTGTGGCCGAAGTGCAGGACCCTGCACTTGGCCTTATTAAAACTCATACAGTTGGCCTCTGCCCATCGATCCAGCCTGTCCAGATCCCTCTGCAGAGCCCTGCTACCCTCCAGCAGGTCAACACTCCCACCCAACTTGGTGTCATTTGCAAACTTACTGAGGGAGCACTCGATTCCCTCATGCAGATCATCAATAAAGATATTGAACAAGACCGGCCCCAGAACCGAGCCCTGGGGAACATCGCTTGTGACCGGCTGCCAGCCAGATTTAACGCCGTTCACCACAACTCTCTGGGCTCGGCCATCCAGCCAGTTCCTCACCCAGCGAAGAGTAAACCTGTCTAAGCCACGAGCCACCAGTTTCTCCAGGAGAATGTTGTGGGAGATGCTGTCAAAGGCTTTACTAAAGTCCAGGTAGACAACGTCCACAGTCTTTCCCTCATCCACTAGGCGGGTCACCTGGTCATAGAAGTAGATCAGGTTGGTCAAGCAGGACCTGCCTTTCATGAACTCATGCTGGCTGGGCCTGATCCCTTGGTTGTCCTGCAGGTGCCCTGTGAGCACTCTCAAGACCAACCGCTCCATAATCTTCCCCGGTGCAGAGGTCAGGCTGACAGGCCTGTAGTTCCCGGGATCCTCCTTCCGGCCTTTCTTGTAGACAGGCGTCACATTGGCAAGCCTCCAGTCTTCTGGGACCTCCCCTGTTAACCAGGACTGCTGATAGATGATGGAGAGTGGCTTGGCAAGCTCCTCCACCAGCGCTCTCAGTACTCTTGGGTGGATCCCATCAGGCCCCATAGACTTGTGGGTGTCCAGGTGGTTTAGCATGTCCTTGACTGCTTCCTCCTGGATTATGAGGAGTATATTGTGCTCTCCATCCCCGTCTTCCAGCTCAGGGGGCTGAATACCCTGTGGATACCTGGACTGGCTATTAAAGACTGAGGCAAAGAAGGCATTAAGTACCTCAGCCTTGTCCTCGTCCTTGGAGACAATGTTCCCCGCCATATCCAGTAAGGGATGGAGATTCTCCTTGCCTCTCTTTTTGTTGTTAATATATTTGTAAAAACATTTTTTATTATCCTTTATGACTGTGGCCAGACTGAGCTCTAGCTGGGCTTTTGCCTTTCTAATTTTGTCCCTGCTTGACCTAACAAGATCCTTGTACTCTTCATGAGTTGCCTGCCCCTTCTTCCAGAGGCGATAAACTCTCCTCTTTTCCCTGAGTCCCAGCAAAATCTCCCTGTTCAGCCAGGCCGGTCGCCTTCCCCGCCAGCTCTTCTTACGGCACATGGGGACCGCCTGCTCCTGCGCCTTTAAGATTTCCTTCTTGAAGGCTGTCCAGCCTTCCTGGACCCCTTTGTCCTTCAGGACTGTCTCCCAAGGGACTCTCTCAACCAGTGACCTGAACAGGCCAAAGTCTGCCCTCCAGAAGTCCACGGTAGCAGTTTTGCTGACCCCTCTCCTTACTTCACTCACAACTGAGAATTCTATCATGTCGTGGTCGCTAAGCCCAAGACGGCCTCCGACCACCACATCTCTCACCAGTCCTTCTCTGTTTGTAAACAGCAGGTCCAGTAAGGCACCTCCCCTGGTGGGCTCACTCATGAGCTGCGTCAGGAAGTTATCCTCCACACACTCCAGGAACCTCCCAGATTGGGAAACAGCTTCCCAAGCTGTTTTAATTTCCACAAGGAGAAAAACCTTTCTTAATCCAGTTTTATGATTAAAAACCCCTTAAAGGCTGCCTCCTATGACAATGAGATGTAACTAAACTCTGATGTGTCACTGTTCATCACTTGCCATATGCTTTGATGGCTGGAAGTGCGCATGACCAGGAAAAAACCTGAGATGCCCTCTTTCTCTTGCTTGGCTTTTTTAAATGAGAAAGCTCTTTGGAAAGGGTTATGATTATTTTTCCCCACTTTTAAGAGGGTTAGCAGAGCAATAAAGCACTCTTGATGTCTTCACGGACTAACTTGCTGTTGAAGAAGACAGTTCGCTCTTGATGACTCATCCTGCCCAAAGCAGATGACACCAAAGGAGGATGAATGGGACACAGCAGCATCCTCCCCCATGGCTCTGGACAATGCTGTACCCCAAGAGTGCATCCAAAGAGAACTTATGCATCCAACCAGTAAAAATAATCTAACAGTCAATGAGAGACGACCGGTGCCCGTTATCTGAAAGAGCTAAAGCATTTACCAGACTTCGTTTAATTCATGCTTGGATTTTTCTAACATTTACCAGACTCAAAGGCCATGAAAAAATGTCAAATAGTTGCAAAATGAGAGTATTTTTGTCCTCATTTTTCACTGGAGATTGGAAAACCCATCTGTCTTCCCAATGGAGAAGCTAATGTGACTAATGTGCTTTTGCAATAGTTCTGTGTGTGGACAAGTAACTTCACAGCTAATGTTTAGATCCCTGCCGGAGGCCCTAAATCCCACAGGAGCTTCCTGATTCCCACAGGGTCTCTGGAACGATGAAAGTCTGGTTGACCAGCCCTGAACCTCCCTGGGCATGGGGATGGTGAAACACACAGGAGCTCCTGTGGCCCACCCAGGGCTGGAGGTGATGCTACCCTACCAGCAGCCGTTCTCTGGTGGATCTTGTTGAAGCCCACGAGTTTTGTATTGCTGCGGACTTCCAAGTGGTTGAGGAGATGCTGGCTGCTAAATATCTTTGTTTGTGTGTTTGAGAGCCTTCAAATGCCTTGACTCTGTTTTCATGCCTGTCTATGCCATCAGAGAAAAACTCAGGCCCAGTGTTTAAGCCCTGGCTTTGTCTCATCACCACCCGGTGTTGTTTATTGTAGCGCCAAAATACGAAAGTAAACAAAGCCCAAGAGGCTGGGACAAACCACGACTGCAGGTCAGAGATGAGATTGGTGCGTGATTTACCATCACGCACACAAAACCCACACATCATGCAATACTGCCAAATTTCATAAATGTACCATGACACAATGGTTACATCTGGAAGCTATTTCTGTAAAAAGCACATAGATGACGTGACCCTGTCTACTCGAGAAGCACACTGGTTTGATGCATACAGCGTTCCACAGTCCATCTTGAAATATGATCTTTAAAAAGCAACCAAGATTTCAAGTGAAATGCTATCATAGCTGTAGGTTTCCTATTTAGGCTCCAGAAAGGCTTCTGGCTCTGGCTATAGATGGGGGAGGTGAGGCAACACTACCCTCTGGTTTAGCCTGATCAGGACATGGCGTAAGGCAAGTTTGGCCCAATCCCTGTACATCACCTCTCTCTTTAGAAGGCTGTGTGTTCACTCACTGGCTTGTGCATCACTAAAGCAAATCCTCATAACAAGGGCAGACATGTTAGGAGGCTGTGGAATACATTCATTTGCCAAGGAAATCAGTGGGAGTGAAGTGGGCTCAGCTCCTCACAGGATCAGGCCCATTAAGAACAACTGCTTGCTATTTCCAGGAAATAAGTGTTTAGATAATAAAGGTGTTCAGACATGCAAAGCAGCATGGATTTTCCTGCAAAGTTCATGCACCGAGAAGTTCAGTTCATCAATATTGGCAATAGCCAGGTACACGAGACAGACCCCGCACCCAGGGTGTGGGGAAACTAGAATCTACAGATGCACGTAGAGAAGTCAACAGGTCAATCAATCACATAGGAGCTAAACCAGGTAGGATTTGGCCCCAGTTACTCTGTTAGATTTGATTTACCCATGTCTCTTTTGTGCAGTGTATAGGCTTGCACCTGCAAGGCACGGAGAATTCTGACCCAATTCAGCCAACTACTACATAAGGTGCTTAATTCTGAGCACACTGTTAAGCACTTTTCTAGACCACAGCTGAAGAGCTCAGCACTTGAAGGACAGATCTATAAGAATCCAGCCCCTAATAAATACAACACAATAAGATGCTGGAGGCACATACAGGGTGTCAAGAGGCCAGATGGCAGGCAGCATCCCACCGGAGAACTGCAGTCCCCTGGTGCCGTCCCCAGACTGAATGCCACATTCAGAGCTGCCTCTCCTCTCCCCTCCCAGAAGGCCTTCGCATCCTCAACGGGATGCAGTAATTAAGCCGACATGGAAGAATACAGCCATTCTCCAAAGGGCTGGCAGATTGTTTGGGGATTTCTCCTGTAGTTGCACAGCTGCACTTTGGGGGAATACAAATACCGTAAAAGACAAAAAAGGAAAAGGAAGCAAGTAGAAACAGGGGAACAACAGAAAATGAGGAAGAACAGAGGACTGTGATGGAGAGAGTGTGCAGGAAAGATAAAACCAAGACAGAAGAAAAATCTGTTCTCTTTGCACAAAGTAACACGGAGGAAGTCAGGAATGACAGAGCACAGCGGACACTGCCACTACGCTCACACAGATGTTCAGAGAGAAATGTAGTTGGCATGAGATTGAATTGTGCTGGACTATAAGTTTAAAGTCTCCACAAATGCTGTGTCGAGGGTTGGAATTTGCAGATCACAGGCTGCCTTTCTTAGCGTCTTTCTTGCAAAAGAAACGAGGGACACCTGGCATTATCAGCTCTTGCTCTGACCCGCGATGGGGACGCCCCTGTCCGAGCAGCCAGCTCCAGCTTAACATCTCAGATAAATGATACAGCCGCCAAGGCAAGACTCACATGAGGGAATGCACTGTTTGAAAGCAGGTGGCAAATGAAGGAAAGAATAAGATACGCTGTTAAAAGCAGTTCGGTTTCTCAGGGTGGGCAGAGGGCATTGCCCTGTGCACAGGGTCGGGCTCAGGCACAGTCAAGGACAGCCCCAGTTTGACTTGTGATAGTCCCTGACCACTTAAACCCTGACCGTTTAATGGGAGACACCAGAAATCACAAGCATCTCCAGCTGCAGTACGATACCTCATGTGCATAACACAATATACGAGCAGTATAAATATTATTGTCAGGATATATAAATTGCGAGCTTAGGAGGAAGCCACGGAAAGACACGTAGCAAGTAGCACGGCTTGGAGGAGACAGAAGGGACCAAAAGCCAAAGAGCTGCAGGATGATGGTTTGCAGCATGTCACTGTGTGAGTTTGGGACAGTGCTTCAGTGGCTTGCTCGAGGTGAAGCACAGTGGCAGAGAGAGCACAGGCGTCTGCTCGCGGGTACGGCACTGTCCGTGTCTCAGGCAGCTAAATGTGAAAGGCAAGGCCAGTACACAGTGGAAGAACTCTCCCGAATGAGCAGGGCAACGGCGGGGTTGGTATACACCCTGAACCCTGAAGGACAGCCATAATACATCCTTCAGCCTTCCCAACTCGTGGATTTAGCTGCTCCCCAGGCAGTGGGTATCTGGGGCTGGAGATAGCAGGGCAGCAGGAGGAGGCTTGGTGCTCACAGGTAGGAGAGCACACTCATGTTTGGAAGCAGCTTATGCCTTATTTATAAAAACGTATGGGTGCGGGGGTGACTGTACGGTCTGCTGTGCTCTCAGCGCACCATCGTACCTGCGCCGTTCCTAGAAGCGGCTGCCCAACTGCGCTGGTGGGGAGGGAGAGGAAACCAGATCCGTTCCCACAGAGCTCTGCCGGGGCACCCAAGTCAGTGTGTGTGCTGGACTCGTTTAATGAAAAATATTTACCAAATGTGTTTATGACCATGGCTTGGCTTCAGTTTCATCCGTAACAAATACATTTCCAGAAAAACACAAAGAAGAAAAAATCCTCTGAGGTAAGGAGCAATAGAGAGATAAGTCTGATTAGGAAGAAAAGTATTAATAGCAATTATGCTTTAATTACTGTGCCTAATCTTTTTGAACCAGCAGTTTCTAGCAGGTCCTTTACCAGACAATGAACTTAACTCTTCTGATTCTCTGTTCAAGGAGATGTAGAAGGAAAATGAGTGGATATACTTCCAGTAGATTCACTAGCAGCTAGATATAAAACTGCTTTCAGAATATTTACATAAACTATGTATGAGACAATATGGCCTCAAAGAAAGGCAGGAGCTGTTCTTTATGGGTGTCACACTGCATGTGAGTGTAAACAATCCTAACATTCTTTGTCTTGACGGCTGTTTCTCCAGGGCAAGGGCAGTATGCTCCCAGGCTGCTGCCACAAAACTCTGGGCATAAAAAAGGCACTGAAAAGGACATGAAGTAGTCTAGACAGAGGAAAGCATTTCAATGCTGCTGGAAGGAAATGTGGACTGTGGCTCGGAGCCATGGCTTAGACGGCATTTGATGTTCTTACTGCCCAGCAATCCAGGCTCGCAGCGGAGTCTTGAGCCAAGGAACACATTCAACTTCTCTGCATATTGACCCTCTTCAGTGGCATCGTGGTGGACGGGCAGAGCCCTCTCAAAGTGCCTCTCTTCACCTTAGTCTGAACAAAGGACAAAATGGCCAAGAAGACAAAAAAAACCCAGTTCCACCGATCCCTGCGGGTCATGGCCAGGTATCTTTGCACATCTTTGCCCTTAGTAATTATAAAGCCTTAGCTGTCCCATGGGTGGAAAGTGAAGGTGATGACTGGCATGTTAGATGAATACAACTACATTGTGACTCTAACAAAATGTACGTGAAAGTTCCCACTAAGAAATCGTAACATTTTCCAGCATGATCTCATATACTTGACACCATTTTGTGGGAATCTCACGAGCCTATACCTATTCTGTCCTACTCCCCCACTGTCTTTGGGGTAAATATTTTTAAAAGTAAACTTCAATAGTGTTAACTTGTGAAAAATATTGAAGTTTATCAAGAGCAAGCAGACTTGTAAAAAAACCCAAGATACTACATTTTAAAGCATTTTCCAATCTTGTAGATGCTGGATCTTCACAGAATCATAGAATCATTAAGGTTGGAAAAGACCTTTAAGATCATCAAGTCCAACCATCAACCCAACACCCCCATGCCCACTAAACCATGTCCCCAAGTGCCACATCTACATGTTTTTTGAATACTTCCAGTGATGGTGACTCCATCACTTCCCTGGGCAGCCTGTGCCAATGTTTGATCACTCCCTCAGTAAAGAAATTTTTCCTAATATCCAGTCTAAACCTCCCCCGGTGCAACTTGAGGTCATTTCCTCTCATTCTATCGCTGGTTATTTGGGAGAAGAGACCAACTTCCACCTCACCACAACCCCCTTTCAGGTAGTTGTAGAGAGCGATGAGGGCTCCCCTCAGCCTCCTCTTCTCCAGACTGAACACCCGCAGTTCCCTCAGCATCTCCCCATCAGACTTGTGCTCCAGACCCCTCACCAGCTTGGGTTAATGCAACAGGATAGGATTTGGGGGCAGGGGCGAAGTGTCTTCTTTCTTCTCCATAGAAAACTGATGAACAAGAAGTTGACTGTCTAATGCTAAAAATGAATCTTTTTGTACAACTGAATAAACAGTCCTACCAAGCACTGTGGAACAACTGACCCTTGCTTTGAAATCACGCATAAATCTAAAGTATACAGAAAGATTAACTGGTCTATCTCAGAACTTCTACCAATAATTTGAATGTCTGGCCTCAATTAAAGAGAGGTCCCAAGACCAAACTTGGCACAAAGACATTGAAAGCTGACACAGTGGAATGGCCAGAACAAAAACCTTGCAGCGGTGAGGAAAGTAGAACTGTCAGCAGCATTTCACCCAGCAGATAAACAGCCTCCTCTGCAAGCACAGGGTGCTGTGACACCCTGGGAGCTCATTTTCAGCATGCATGGCAAGATCAGAGCCACCGGAATCTGTACTCAAGGGCTCTCCGCAATTTAATCCAGCCCTAAAGAGAAATTAATTAAAGAACCTGCGTGTGAAGAGGAAGGGATTAACGCTGCTCTTCACTTGGCAGGGTAAAGTACAACTGAGCGGGCACAGGTAGGGGCCAGCCCACGGCAGAGCCCAGCAGCAGCATGACCGCGGGTGTGCAGGGCATAGCGGGATGGAGCTGCGGTCCTCCAGCGTGGAAAGTGCCCATTGCCTGATCCTGGCTCAGAGCACGGCTGGTCCCAGCGGCGTGGGTTGTGGAGCAAGTGAGAGGAAGGATTCAGGCTCAGAAAGGATGGCGAGAGGTACATTACAGGTGCACTCCTACTTACATGCAGAAGTATCTCTGAAGTAAGCAGCTGAGAGCGTCTAGACCCTTACTTATTCTTTGGGGAGCAAGAACAGTAATTCGGTGAACAGCAGAACTAAAGACACCTGATTTCCAGAGCATCTGTGTTCTTCCCCTACATACACCTCCTGGTGGGTCTCTTCCCTCACTCTTCACCTCAATGGGAAAATTGCTCTGTGTCTGTCTGACAACAGCTACCAATTTTCTCAGCACGCTGAGGAACACGAGGTTTTGCAGACCTGCACACTTCTGCCACAAGCGGACAGGAGGCACAAAAGCTCTCGGAGGGGGACTTGCAGACAGACAGATGGTGTGACTGTAAAGCTTCATTTCTTGGCAAAACTGGGCTAAAAATGTAGATCACTGTAACAGAAACAGTCTTGAGGAACAGGCTTAAGAAGCTGTACTAAAACCATTTGAGGATGACCTTTGTGGAAGAGGTCCCCAGGAATAATTACTCCCCTCTGGCCGCCTGCTGTTTGCTCCTCCCTTTATCCATGGCAGGATCACACCCTTGGTGCCTGTTCCTTGGCTGAAGACACCTTCGGCACTGCACAGGACACAGCTGATCGTAGCAGCCCTGTGCTTATAGCTTTGCCTACGCGCAGCCTGCTGCACATCTTCATGCATCCTGAGCACTCTGATGCTATTAAACTGAAGGGGTTTATTATTATATCCCAGTCACTCTGAAGTAACTGAATTATCCAAGTTCTAGTTGAACCAATTAACTGATATAATACATGACTTGTGCTTTCTTAAAAGAAGAGAAGCATCTTGCTTTCTGCTCATGTCTCACTGTGAAAGTGATTTTTTAAACACTTAAATCTAATTAACTTTTTGAGACTGAGAATCTGTTGAAGGAGTTCAGGTGATGAGGATTGGATGTTGCTGTATGTGGTGCTAACCAAGGAGAATAAGTCTCCAGGGTTGTGAAGATAAGGGGGGCTTAGGGAAAAAAAAATGTCCTTCTTAGGATACACTGGTTTAAAGTCAGGGAGGTCTTGCTGTCTGACCTGCTGTTCTTTTAAAATACGTCTGGAAGGACAAAACAATCAGGAAAAAGTGTTTTCAGAATGTACTGGCTACGGTGTAAAGCTAAATAAAAGGGGCGCATGTGACTGAGACCACAGAAACTCAGCTACAACGGGGAAGTCAAGGATGCGCACACACGTGCGCAGCCTGACCCCAGCGCGTCCCGATCCCAAACGCTTTGCCATGGAAATACTGCATTCCCTCAATCTGCTAAATGGTCCCTTCAAAGGGGATGTTTTGTCGTGATGCAGCACAGAAGGAGTTTCCTGACCATCAGCTGTTTTGCACAGACAGGTATTTCAAACTGAAATTGGAACGTGCCCAACGTGGAGCTTGATGCTGCAGAGCTCTGCAAGAGCAGGTAGCAGCATCCCCGGGAGTCTAACGTGAATCATCCCCATAGCAATGACCTTGCAAGCATTTGTTACAGGAAATTACAAGAGTACAGACCTTGATGAGTTCACTCTGAATTAAACAGCCATTGTATTATCTCTTAAGTGGACCTGAAGCACTAGATTACAAAGGGAAAGTAATCGTACTGGCCCATACAGGCAAGGTGATAAGGAAAACAGGTCAAAGGGTGGTGTGTGGTAAATAATAACTGTATTTGAGGTAAATTATCTCCCAGTGTTTCTGTCTAGAAATCAACAGTGAATCAGATAGAAGCATCATGGATTAATTCCGATTGGCCCTTGCAATGTTATTATAAAATAAAGGATGAGATATTCTAAACTATACTCTAAATGAAAGAAACAAAAAAATGAAGCAGATTAAATTACACATTTGTTACTAATGTGTACAAACATGATACTGAATCTCACAACCTACACCCTTCAGCTGATTTTAAATTAGGACAAAAAAAGAGGTTTTCTTCTTTTTCTTATTGCGGTATTTGAGCTCCTGTGGTTGCACCCTGGGCACACACTGATGCTGGTCAAACCAGATTGCCCATGATTTCCTCTGCTGAGCACATCAGCCCATAGTGGTTGGGGTAATATGCATGTCAGGCTGGCATAAGGTCATGGGAGTCCTCGTGGCACCGGTCCCCATCTGCCCCAGCCTGCCCAATACATCTCCATCAGCCCCGACACTGGACATCCTACCCAGCTCACTGATCCTCCCCACTGTGGCTTGAAATAGGAAATGGGCAAATGCAGCTTCCCACAAGGGTGCTGCCTGGGGTGGTCTCTGTACCCCACATGGGCACCCCACAAAACAGCACTTTCATGGGGTAAGAACAAGGGCAATAAGGGGCCAGGGCCACTCTCCCCGGGCAGCAGAAAGGAACCAGACCCTCTGGCAGGCTGCAGAAGGCAGGAGGAGCGGGAGGTCTGCAGCATCTTCTCTTCCACAGGACAGCCAGCCCTTCTGCCTAACCCACGCCATGCAGAAGAGGCCTGGCTGACATGGCTCCTGCTGGCGAGGACAACGAGCCATCAACAGAGGCTACAACGTACATGCGATTCCCTCAGCCACCTGAAGCAGTGGTCCAGACAATCTGAAATGACATTGAGGCTGAGGGCACTCTACTCTCTAAGCCCACAACCTTCCACCCCAGATGGGTCCTCAGACAGGACCTCACATCCCCGCAAGCCTGTCCCACCAAATGACTTGTGGTAGAGAAGAGGAAACGAGAGAGGGATGAGGGGTGGTCACACCCCAAATGTAGATGGAATTGTGCTCCCCTGATATTTTGAGACTCAAGCCAGATGCAGGGATGAGATGAGGGCATTGAGGGCATCTTGGTTTCTCAGCTGCTGTATAAGCAGATTAACATTACGTGCGGCTGATCCATGGAGAAATGGATCAGCAGGAGTCCCTGACACAGACAGATTTCTCCCTGACTCACATTCTGCTTGCTCACAGTAAACACACTGGATGATGTTATTTACATGACCTATCTTCTCTTCTCTGACTTGCATCACTTCACTACTCAACCTCCAACCTGGGCTGCAGCCATCCCATTAAATTAGGCCCATTGCTGAAGCAGCCCTGACAGCCATTTTTCTTCCTGATCTCTCTGTTCCCCCCAGGAAAGCTCTTGACACCAACTGCAGTCCACTGGAAGAAGGATGTAGAAGACAGAAATAAACCAATTGCTGTGAAAAGCTCCATCACTTTTCCTTTCCTCACCAGAGGAACAAGAACTGAACTTCTAACATGCCCTCCAGGAAGGAGGGAGTGAGATTAGAAGGCACCAGCCCCGCTCTGCTCTCAGGAAGAGAGAAGCTGAGCCTTGAGGAGACCACTCCTGTCTCCCACAGTCAGCAAGTGCTCTTGCTTCTCAGGAAGCTCAGGTGTGTGCAATAGGCACTGTAAAGGAAGGTAGGAGGACATTCCCAGAGAGGGAAAGCAGCTATGGCCATTCAAGATGTTTCCCTACGTCTGCCCGTCCTCCCTCTCCTCTCCCACACAGAGCCTGACACGATGTGCCTCCTTCCCGGCGGCGTTCACAGGGACACCCCTGGCAATGAGGCAGCCTGGCTGGCTCCCGCGGCATTTTCCTTTTCTCGTTCCCATGCAGCAGAACAGCCTCCCATGAGAAGCTCCTGGTGGTAATGGCTTGTCTTCAGCGCCCTTCTGATGCTCTGGGTGGTTTGAGTCAGCTCACCCTGACCTGCCAGTCCAGAGCAACTCTGCTGAAGCTAATGGAAATTTACTGCAGTGTATTCAGTGGAGTTACTCCAGGCTCACACCATGGAAGTGGGAGCACAATTGACCCTCTTGTTCTGCATCTCTGGGCTCAGAGGGCTTAATTAGACCGAGCATTTAAAAAAAAAAATGAGTGAGAAGAGAGAAGATACTTGGCACTTAAAGAGCAACAAAAAATTTGAAGCGGGTGTGTGGCAGAGGGCAAGGAGCAAAAGCAAGAATAGGAAGAATCATATTCACATTGGTAAGGAAATATGAATTTTCTCTGGAAGTATTATTTAAATAATTTGTAACCTAATTTAGCACATCAAAGACTGTTCAGATTGTCAGTGCCCTGGTACTTCAGGCCAGCTCTAACTTCCAAGGACGCAAGCACTTCCCTGGACTTAATGGAACCCTTTGCTCTTGAAAATGTATCACGTTTCTGACCTATGTCAGCTTTTCCTTAACCTGGCTCAGTATTCCTTTTGCCTTTTGGGGAGCATCTACACAATGTCTGCTTCCATTTCCTTTAAGATTAAAGACCGGGATTTTGCTACAGCGATCTATGGTTAACAGACCTGGAGGGGACTTGGGAAGTCACCTAGCCCACCTTAATGTCTGGATCCTGTCCTGCTAAGGAAGGACTCCAGCAGCTCCGGTTTTTGAGGCTTCAGTAAACCATGGCCACCTGATCAACACCCAGGCACATCAGTGAGCTGGGAGATTGCTGCAAGGAGTTTCCTCTTTTCTCCTTCTTCTCCTCCCCTGCACAGGCTGTCTGTGCTATTCGCCACCCTCTGGAAGTTTCCCACAGCAGAGAAGTCCCAGGGAAGATGAGCCCTGTATTACGTGATGAGCATAATGGGAGTAGGGTTGAGCACAGCTCTGTGCTGGCGAGGCAGTAAATATCAACTGTTGCAATGGCTGCTATTTTACTGACAACTAAATTAAATTAGAAATGCACACAATTCATATAATTGAAAATATGTTAATGCACAATGCGCACGGACAGCTCTTCTAGTCCCCAGCTCAAAAAAGTGTTGCTTTTCCTATACTGAAAAGCCAATTCCTCTTAGAGCAATATAGAAAATCTGCCGAAATTCTGATCAGTAGTTTATTATTAAAATCATAGGTTTTCTACTGTGAAGGAAGAAATAGATACATGAGATTCTCAAGTATGATAAAAAGTGCTTTCCAATCCATGTATTGTAATAATAATTTGTTTCCTTTTTTGTTTAGGACAAAGGAAGATGTTCTTAGAATATATGTGGGAATACAAAAGCATGTTTCAAGTTCAGCTCATGGTCTGACACACGGAGCAAGAATCTATGGTGCTCAATTTGTGGCTTGCTTAGTCTACAAGAAAAAAAAAAAAAAGCCCTAACCTAGGAA
The DNA here is from genome assembly GCF_964289735.1 of Phaethon aethereus. Taxonomy (NCBI): domain Eukaryota; kingdom Metazoa; phylum Chordata; class Aves; order Phaethontiformes; family Phaethontidae; genus Phaethon; species Phaethon aethereus. The sequence goes on from NC_138588.1 coordinate 809,825, forward strand.
TCATAATTGTAAACTAAACGAGGTGCACAAACAGCACGAGGAATTGGTCTATGGAGATAGTGGTATTCCTGCACTCAGATACACGAATCGTAATCACCTGCTTGCAACAAATTACTCTGTGTTTTGGAGCTCTTCCCTCAGAATTGCCGTTTCCAATTGTCTTCCAGAGCATGAGTGGCAAATAGTAGCAGCCATTTGTGTGCAAGTTGGGAGAAGCAGAAGAATTAGCCAGGCTCCAGTACTACTCCTTACGGCCCAGTGAGCTCTCATTGAATCTCTTAATCCTTAATAAGCATTTGGCCTTAATTGCTGATTTTATCTTAACCTAGTACTTATGCCATAATTGATGAACATTGTTTGCAGCGGAGTTTTATAGCTCTCCAATACAGATGGAAAGTCTTGCTTCAGTGCTCGTGCAATTGGATCTTCTGCTCACGTTGCATCGCGGGGTGGTGCCTGGCACCATCTAGTGCTGAGATGCCAGGCTGTGGCATGGCCCAACGGGCGCTGGAGACCAAGACGCCGCATCGTCTCTCTACGATGTAACTGTTCCTTGTTAGACCAGCTCGCATCAGCTGGAGTAGAAAAACTTCTTAAAATTTATGGTCAGGGCAATACAGAGCCCCTCTGTAAAACAGGAGTTTTAGACAAATTTCAACTTGAGCTTGACAAGCAAGTGTCAAAACAGTCTGTAAAATGGAGAATATGCTCAACTCCCACAGGCTTCCCAGTGACTTAGCAGTGCTCCCTGTAGGACTGGTTCTAGAGACAATAAAGAGAGATTTGGTTATGTGAACCTTTACATATTATGGCAAAGCTGTTGGGTTTTTCGATGTATGGAGCAGGAGATTCCCCGATGAAGCTGGGGATGCTTAAATGCCTTAAAATCTTGGTCTCAAGCTATTATTAAATTTAGTGCAGGCAACAACAAACATAAACCTGCCACCATCCCAACCACTTCATAAATCAATTATTTTAGCAGCACTCATCAAATTAATGTTTTTAAAAAGATGTTTCATGACAGTCTGCTTGAAACCAACATCCATTTATCAGAAAGTATCTCAATATAATACAACGTACCAGACCGAAGGGGTCTTTTGGAATAAGACATGCTGATATAATGGAGAATTGTCTACTATCTTTTTGAACCTCATATAAAACAGCATTAAATTAAGTCTACTGTGACTAGCATAATTTTGCAGATAGAGATGAGGAGGAGTCTTTATTAGAAGGCAATTCCAGCAACCATAGTTCAGAAAGGGCTTCATTGTCCTGGGGAGAGTGAAAATACAGACTACCTGCCCCTGGAATATATAAACGTACGTATTGTGACCATAAAAATCTGGGGAAAGTGAGGTAATACATACATTTTGATATATTTTCTTGAAAATTTAAGGGTATGGTCTGAAACTTGTATCATCCCGGACTCTAATTCCCACAAATAAATCCAGTAATAACTAGCAATATGTGGATATATTCATGTGTAACTTCAAGAACAATCACATGCGCTCCTGGAGGCAATGGCTTTATTAGTGTTGCCTAAAACATTTTTATAAAAATGCTCTTTTATATAAAAATATAAAAATGCTTTTTTATATAAAAATTTCAAGAATGCTCCAAGAATTTTATTGGCTGTAGTAGGGCCTTTGAAATCTGGCACAGCAATACCCCCTCAAGCTACAGAATTCTTCTCTTTGTCCCATGAAATCTCATTTATATTTAGCAGAGTTAAATTTAACTTATTTTCCTTCTCTGCTTGGGTTCCCCAGCAACAAAACAAAAGAGTAATTGAATATGAATGTTTTGCAAAACCACAACCACCCTGTAAGACAAAGGAACCACACCACCACTATATTTAAACAGTTGTCTTCACTCTTGCTGAGCCACAGCTGCTTCTTCACAGGGCAAGTAACCTTTTCCCTCTGGAAGCAGGGAATCCTCAAAAGCTTTCTGCACCTACTCGGGGGCCACGGCTACACCCATCTCCAAGGATTTTTTTCTTCCCCGCCCTGGGGTCTTGGCAGGATTTACAACCAGCTCTCCTCCTCCTGCACTGGGGAGCGAGTGGCAGTCTCTACTGCAAGCTTCCCATGCACATGAGGGAGCACTCGGGTTTTCTACAAGTGCTCTACTGAGGTGTAATTTACTCCATCAGGCACATCTGAATCTCACCCGTGGCGCCTGCTCCAGCCGGGCACTGCGGTGCACCCCAGACTGCTTTCCTCAACAGCTACTAGACGGGCCTGGCTGCAGCTCTGCTCCGCTGAAGTTCATCTCTTCCCAGGGAAATTCCCAGGCAGCAATGCCTTCCCTGCTCCGCAACCACTCCTGCTCCAGGGGCAAAGGGGCATGTGTGTCCCTGCACCGGCTCTGTGCATGCCCAGCTCAGTCTGCATCTCCCAGGAGCTCTTCGGCTGCCGCAAAGTCAACTTCTCGCCAAAGCTCAGGTATAAAGCCTTTTCCAGTGCAACATGCACGCTTCATTTCCCACACAGACAATTCTCAGCCGTCCTATTGCAAACAGGGAGTCTAAATTAATGCTTTGCCTTTTCAATAATTATTCACAAATAACCTACAGGAGTTCCTGCCAACATCTGTGGTTTTTATCCTTGCTGCAAATGTAATTTGCTGCTAAAGGAATTTCACAGGCCCATCAGAGCTGCATACATCGCTGTGACTGCTTCTATCAAAAAAGAAAATAAACTTAGTTAGGTGGAAACGCTATTTAGAAACAACATCTTTTTTCAAAATGCCAAACTCTGCACTGAATCTCCCCAGCTGCTTCTCGCGAACAGATGTGTTTCCTGGTCGCTACCTGCATAGGAGCTTCAAGCCAAACGCTATTCCCTGGATACAGGTGTACTCTTTACACTAGTTTTTCTTCAGAAAGTGCTGCCATTTGATGAGTCAGTCCCAGATGTTCCTTGGCTTGTTTTCATAATGCAACATGTTATAAGAGATTGATTCTGATACCTCACTCCAAATCACTTATTCTCAGAAAGATTTCCAAATCTCAGATGTCCATAAATAAACAATACCATTTTGGCTATAAGAAAAAGTAGTGATTCTATTATGCCTTCTTTTCAAGCTGTTCCAAGTGCCATCTTTATCCTTAAGAGATAAAAGCAAACATTTTCCTTAGATGTCAACATACCTTAATCATCTTCCGCAGCCAAAGTTACATTTTATTTCAGAGATGGGGAAGATGTAGCCGAGATGCTTATGAATCAAGATCAGAGCCAAGAAAGTGGTTCTGTGCCTCCTCATCCACCTCTGCCAAGACTCCGTACCTTGACCCTGGTATCACAATCCATTTAGTCTGTCTTCCATGCCCCCCCCCCCTTTTTTCTTCCAGCTTTGCCTCCCACTTCTTTTTTTTTCCCCCAAAGTATTTGATTGGTTTTAAATAGCTTTAATTCCTACTGCATGTTGCCCTCCATCCCTAAAAAAAAAATTACGCCTTGCTGAGTAGATCTACTCAAGGATGTGCTAAAAAGAAAAGCTTGAGCTGATGGGCTGCCTGTCTGACCCCACACTCAGTAGTTCCCCTTCTTCTCAGTACTCCAAGGATAAAAAATGCTTTTGCTGCATGACAGGAATATCTATACAGTTGTGCAAATATAGCAAACTAACTAAAAATAAGGAAGCAAAAAGCAGCAGCACATAATTTGACTTGCTAATACACATCACTTTATTACAAAGTGTATTTGTAATGTGCACATGTATGTCCAGGTACAGGTGTGCCTGGATGTGAAGTCGTGAGCTCCTTTTAGCTGTTTCCACTTCTTTTTATGCTCCCTCACTAACAGTCTGCTCCTCCATGCTTTCTCTGGAACAATACAAGGGAAGCAGCACCTCAGCTTTCCAACAGTGGTGGAAGAACAGGGGCCATTTGTGATTTTGACAAGACAGATCATTTTACCCTTAAAAGACATGAAGTCTCTTCCAAGACAGATGTTCTTAATAAACCTCAAAACATTGTTTAATCTCTCTTCTTGTTGTAACGAGTTTTGATAAAGTCTCAGGTGAAGAAAGAGTTGTCAGGAAAGTATACAATTACTCTAATGCAGCATCAGATGGTAAGGACTACAAGCAAACTGCTGTAAACAGCAGTTTGCCTGTGATGTATCATTATATATCACTATTTATTCATCTTTATGCTTTGTTGTTTTGCTTTAAGAGGAGAAAATTTCTTGCCTTTTTGCTGAGTGCTGTGTAAGTGCACAGTGTTAGAGACACTCATTTGAGTATATATTTACAGTGTTGATTTTGAGAGATTTTGAGAAAAACTACATATTTTAAACTCAGCAGCAGTCTACCTGTACCCCAACTTAACAAAGTTTTATGTGAACAAACCATAAAACCATAAAAGCTTTTACCTTTCAAACCTGAAGATAAACCAATCAGACAATGGTAATCAAAATATCAGTAGCTGCTCATCCCAGAAATGGTAAACATCAGGATTCAAAGAACCACATTTCTGTGACGTCTTTCTCAAGCTGACAGAAATCCAGCCTGTGACTGCATGGTAGGGCAACCCACCCCTATGAAGGTCTCAAAAGTATGCTCCAAAATGACCACTTGCAAGTACTCAGAAAATAACTGCTTTTACTAACTACTAGTCTTGCAAATAAGCAACTAAAATGCTTAATAGATACAGCTCTAAGCTAAGTAGGTGGTAGCCACTTTGCAAGACAACTGTACTTTAAGCCTCTATTTCATCCACCAGCTCAAAGAATCATATTGGGAAAAAACCCCACAACCCACCTTCCCCTGCTAGAGTGCTATTGTGGTATTAAGCTTGCTACTTTAACTGTGGTCTTACAGATCTGCATGGAAATGTTTGTAGGCTCTGCTGCTCATTTTGACAGTTGCTCAGCTTACCAACAGATGGGGTATGTTAATCAGTTTTTAAAGTATATGCTAAAAGTCTGGGCTAATTTAAGTTCTGTATTCAGAATGTTTGCAAAAAATACAAACTTGTAATACATGCAAAAGAAAGAAGCTTCATTCTGCTACAGTTGGAAGGAAACACTGTATTAGAATATTTAATTATATACTTTTAAAATCACTAATTTTCTGTAATGCTGAATAGATTATTAAATCCACGTGTTTTCTTATGCAGCGTTCACTATTCTATATCTAATTGTACATTAAAAATTTAACCTACAGTTGTATTTTCACTACTTAAAAAGAGGAAAAAAAATCTGGACTGAGTCAGAGCAGCACCCCAGCCAAGAGACCCAGAAGTCCCAGAAGGCGGTTCAGCCTAGGAATATTTTCTTAAGGCTCACCTTATTAACGGAAGAGTAATTCAAGCAAACGAATACAGCTCTGGATCTCTGACCACGGCTGGACCTGATAAACTACAGCCAGAGCTGACAGAAACAAAGGTCACACTCACCCAGGGGCCCCGAGGGGAGTCCTCAATCCCACCCCACCATCCCCAGCCTCCTCCTGCTCCTGCCGGGTGGGTGGCTCAGAATCCCAAACCTCCTCCTATGTACTTCACTGAAACGCCTTTCCTCAAAATCCTTGGGACCCTCCTGGCCAAACCAGTCACCTGCATTCTCTAAACTGGCTTTAATTGCCCTGCTCAGCCTCAGATGTCATTTTTTGGATGCTGGTAACTTACAGATGGATCTTTTCTATCAGCACCTCTTTCCTTCTGCCTGAACTCACACCTAAGCCTGTTCTTCTGACAGCTCTTCCTGGATGTCCAACTATCATCTTTCATAGAGTGCTCTTCCTCTTAGCCTTGAGTTAAATTGTGCACAAAAATAAACAAATATATCTAAATTTATCTTTCATTTAAAAACTTGCTTCAGGTTCTGAACAGATCAAAATACCTGACTAGAAAACAACCCAGACTGTTTTTGTTGGTTTAAATGATAAAAATGTCATGGCATAACATAATATACTCTATATATACACACTAATATACTATATACTAATATACTCTATAGTTCTAAAAATACGTGGAGCTCTTAAACTTTCTAGCTTCACAGCAAAAAAATGAAGAAAAAAAAGAAAAAGAAATAAATAATCAGCAACCCCTTTACAAAGTAAAATGTCTGAAGGGAAAAAGAAAATCAAATGTACACTATGCTTTTCATCAGCAAAACCATCCTACTTAGCGAAACCAACCAAAGAGAATGTCTGTGACTTGCCTGTAGATGCTGTGGAAGAATATGACGCCTGAGCAGCTCTTTGCATGCAACGCAGGAGGCTGTGCCAGCCAACAGCCTGGGGAATTTCAGGTACTTGTAAGTCCGTGTGCATATTCTTGAAAGTCAGTAAGCCTTTTAGGAACTCCACTGCGTGTCTGTTCGTCACTATACATGCCCTAGATCCATACAAGGAACTGAAGAAATGTGTTTTCCCCCTCGCCCTGTCTGGTCTTGGAGCATCCAGAAGCATTTGATTTCTCAGTTACCCTTTTCACCACCGTACGCGTTTCTCCAGTGCGTGATCGGTCCCTAGCACAGCACGCCCTCAGCCGAGAGCAACTTCTACATCCAAAATATTTTAAAATGTTTTCTGCTCACCACAGTACTGAGTGTAAAAGACCAGGAAAGAGGATGCATTTTTCAGGTTATTAGCATTTAGGCCTTGATTATGAAATGCAGGGTACACAAGAAGAATACATAGTTCTAGGCAGTAACAGCACATAGATCAAACCAGCAGTTTCTTAGCTTATGAGGTTACTTTGAACGTTTGCTTCGTTTATAAGGTCTTGCACGCTGCAGCTTACACTCCTCTGCAGTCACCACTCAGTTCTATCATTCTTTCTTGGAAAATGTTAACACCTTCCAGAACTACTATAATTTCATATTATCAAATCTCCCCACACTTTTATTACATCCTAGCAATGCTAACATACAATTAATACAATTAAATTCATTTTTCTTCTCTGTGACCTACCAAAAAAATCCATGAATACTGTCTGCATTACTTTTTCTTGATTATCTTAATGAATATACTGTAAGAGTTTGCTATTTTATTACTATTAATTTGCCAAATAACGCATATATTAATATTATCAGCAGCAGACAGTTGATCTACAGAAGCTCAGCAAATAGCAATCCTTGTCTGAAGTGAGACTCGAGGGTAAGTTCTGAAGCTTAAGTGAACACATCTTTCCTCCGCAGTTCCCCTCTCCCCTCCAGATTTTGCAGCCTGGCAAGGAAAAGCTGTTCCAAACCGGTACTTTTTGATTGCTGCATCAAGAGCCACGCTTGCCACTGCAGCAGTACCATCAAGGACAGTGTGCTTCAGCACCTCGTTACACAATCTGCCAGTCACCGCCGATGTTCTTTATGCTTCATTGTTTCTGCCTGACTCTACGCGCCCTAGAACCCCTCATTTGTCCCCAAGAGGACCATGTCCCAGGCGTGGTTTTGCAGAGCTTCATGCTCTGGCTCTCAGTACCCAGAAATACGTTCCTGCAGGAAAGGCCACGCAGTGTCACGTGGAAGGTCCATCCATTCTCTGCGTAGCGAGGAGCAAACGCTTAGGAGCAGAAGTATGCAGTGACCCTTTGCCTCACATACCCTCTAAGGAGTCTAGGTTAGGAATGCGGTTTGAATCTTAACCCTGTGTTTCGCAGTCCTGGAGGAACTGCTCCTCTACTGATTTACATAACAGCTTTTTTAATTCATTCATATTTTTGACCTGCACAACACAGTGGTGGTGATGCACAATTAAAATGTGCAGTGTGTGAAAAAAGTATGTCCTTCCCTTTAATCCTGCTGCCTAGTAATCTCACCCAGTGCCTGTTAGTTGTACTGGCAACAGAAAAGGTACATAATCTTTCCTATTCATTTTCTCACACCATTCATCATTTTACATATCATTATCATAGTCCTTCTCCCTGTCCTCCTTTGCAACTGCCTTGCTTTCTCCTCGAACAAAAGCCGACCCACACCTTTGATCACCCCTCATTTTGTACCTTTTTATAACCTTGTGATCGGAACTGCCGCGTTCAAGGTGCGGAAGAGCAATGAAAATTCATACACCGACAGTATCTTCCATTTTATTCTTAATTTATATCTTGCCAATTCCCAGCATTTACTTCTCTTTCTCCACCCCCTTTTTTCTGAGGATAAAGGAGACATTATCAGAGGGCACCAAGAGCCTGCTGTGTACGTGGCATTGCGGTAATTTTCTTTCTCCTGTATGCATTACTTGACATTTATCAAAACTGAATTCCTCTGTTGTTCTGTTTACTCAGTTACCCAGTGTCATGAAATTCAGTAACGCTTTCTAGTCAGCTTCACTTTTGATTATCTTGAAAAATGATAACATAACTTCCACAAATTACATCACCTTGTTACTAATTCTTTTCCTCAGATCACTTACGACTATGTAGAAAAAGACAGGCGACAAACTGTCATGTCACTAATAAAGAAGCTTTCTCCATTCTTCCTAACTTTTACCTAATTGCTAATTCATAAGCAAACGTTTCCTCTTACTTTATAGCTTAATAGCTTAAGAACCTTTGGCAAGGGCCTTTCTTAAAAATTCAAGTGCATTATGATGATCAAATCAACCATGAGCATTTGCTTTTTGCCTCCTTCAGAAGTCTCTCACAAGAACTAGAGAACTGACCTTCTTCCAAAAGAGCTGTGCGGACTCTTTCCATAAATACCATCTGCATCTGCTGGTCGACTCTCTCTAGTACCCGTAGCTTGGATGAACCTGCCTGATCAGGCTTCTCTTTTGTAGTTCTTCAGGTCACTCCTGGGAGGAGATCAGTCAACCAGTGTCCTGGCCACCTAGCTGGAACCGCTGCTAGCAGCTAAGTAATGTCATGTCTGAGTTCCTCTAAAATCTTGTGTTCTGGTCCTGAATAGCTCATCAGTCACTTAAATTCCAATGACATTTCCAGTTCTTCTGACATACACCCACCCCAAGAAAAGGCTCTGCTCTGAGGAGAATCTGCTGCAGTGAATAGAAATGCAGCACCTTTTCTGCTACAGCCTTATTTCTCCTTGATCACTTCTTTTTACACTTTTGACAAAGCTGGTAAGATGGCAGGTGACCAGATCTTAATTCTAATGCATGTGAATGTGTTTGTACGCCTTCAGCAAGTTTCTCTGTGAGGTCGTTCTGGTTGCCACACAGTAGTTCTACATTCAACTTGACAGACTGCCTTTTCTATTTTCTTTGTTCAGACACAACTTCTGTTTCCTAGGAAGGTGGCTTTTTATGTTAAATAGCCTCTCCAGCTCTGTTAAAGTATGCTGTTACTTCCGAGATCTTCTAGAGTGTTTCTGATGTGACCTGGGATGAGTTTCTAATACTCTGTCTTGAAACAATCTCCACATTACATAGGATCATTACATCCCCTTAAACAATTTTGTTTTGACAAACACATGCTATGTTTTGCGCAGCTCCCCTTTCTGAAGTTAGACACTACTATTGCATATTTTGACTTTTTTTTTTATTTCTACAAGGATGCTAAATTTGAATACCTTATGGCTACTCTTACAGAGAGGCTCTTCAGTTGAAAGATCTGGAAGCACATAAGGTTTTGATACATTCCTGAATAAATTTTATTCTTGGCCTCCTTCAGTTTCTCCAAGATAGGGACGGTGTTTAAAACTTCGTTCTTGTGCTTGCATTGTGTTTCATGACGATACGATGCAGTGTGCACCAGGCAATGGCTCAGAGTGAGGAGGTCTAGAGCCAAAGAAGCCAAGACAAACCATTCTGAAGGACTAGCCAAGACCCTGGTCAGAAGTTGAGCTGAAGATGCTGAGAGATACGTTATTTCAATGTGCAATCCAAGATGATAGCCAGAAGCTCAGGAAGAGGGAGCAGGCATACAGCCTTCCAACCAGGAAAAGACTAGACTAGGACTGGATCATGGGGCCTGGAACACGGCTGATATTAAATGGCAAAATAATTGGAAAAAGAAAACTGCCTGGTATTGCCTCACCTCCCAGATATGCAAAGGCAACCACAAAAAATGCGCAAGGGCTGGTTCTTACCCAGGCTCACACAGCTCCCTGTTGTGAGGGAGATTGTTTGCTGCCAGCTATGGAGCTGGGAGCTCGCACAGAGTCTGACAGGAACGGCTTAAACAGGAGGGGGTAAGTATCACTGAGCACTATGTGGCGATTTCTGAGCAGAAAGAGAGGAGATTTCTGAGCAGACTTTTACAGGCTGTTAAGAAATCAACGTGTGTGAAATCCAGGTATAGTTCTGAGCTCAAATTTGTTATGTTTATATTGTATTTACATTATTTAGACACACATTTCCCTTCTCACGGTGTTCAGGTTTGCACAGAGTAAGTGTATCCAGAACGAACAAGCCTAACAGAGCCGACTTAAAAACCTGTAACTATCTAGCTTCACGATGAAGTAAAATTTGCAACACCGGATTTAGAATGTGAATCTACATCGCCATCTGCAGAAAGCAGATTGGCAAATTAATTTGCTATGAGTATAGCAGCAATTAAAAGTGCCAAAATGCAAATATTGGGATGCAAGTATGGTATACAGTCAGGTGGAAAAGAGAAAGGGATATATATGCCATGACACCATTATTACAGCTGACATTCTACACAACGTGTGTTGTATCTCAGGAAAGGAATGCGTTTTATACTTTATTGCTTCAATGTTGTTCTTCTTCCCCCTTTTAGGAGGTAAACTGATCCCTTTCTGTTTCTCCCACATCCTCTCAACATCATTTTGCAATTTGAAGGTACGGCGATTGTATCACGCATGCGCTGTACTACAGGAGCTCGCTCCAAACCCTTCCTCCTGTCTGAGGTGGTTGGCCTCAGGAGTGCAGCAGATTTATTAAATCTTATTACAGAAAGAATGAAAAAAAAAGAGAAGTCTCTGAAGCAGTAAAAACTTGTGTGCCTGACTTTGTTATGATCTGCCCACCCTCACATACGAGACAGTGGCTGCTGCCTGCGGCCGTGAACCAACCCATGTCCTGAGCGTGGAAGCCAGCTCTGCATTTCTGACCAGTTCAGTCTCCCTTCTGCCCTGAAGACCCATGTACCACAGTGATACAAGAGATTAATGCTTGCGAAGCAATCTGATTAAGTATAAATGCTTTGAGCATTTCTTATAGAACAACTAATTTCCTCACATGATTTCGAAGACACACTGTGTTTCCTTCAGAACCACCTTTCAAAACTACTCAGTGGCCTACTCTGCTGCTCCTCCTCCCCAACCGCCTGTTATATTCGCCCAGTGGCCCAGCCCGACTCCTTGGGGACCCGGGGGCGCCGGGGGGGAGCAGTGTTCGTGCGTGTCTGTGAACGTGCCACCGGCGGTACAAACCCGCTTTCCCCCCGCCCTACCCCGCAAAAGATGGCGCCCGTCGGACAGCGGGAGACCACGCTCTCGCGAGAGGTCGGAGGTCTTATCTCGCGAGAGGTTGCAGGCGGAAGGGGCGGAACGCCAGGCGGAAGGGGCTGGGCGGCAGGGCCCGCTGCCGGCCGGCGAGGTGGGCGGCGCGCCGCGGTGGCGGCGCCAGCGCAGCGTTGCGGCCTGTCCCTCCCCGCGGGGCGGGAGCGGCGCCTGGGCCGGCCACGGCAGCGCGGGTAGAGCCCTGCCCCCGGCGGCTTACCCTCGCCTCGGCCGCTGCGCCCTTCGCGCTCCGCTCTCCTCGGCTGCCCCGGCAGCTCGCTCTCCTGTCCCCCCTCGCCTCAGGGCCCTCCGCCGCCGGGGATGCGCCCAGCCTCCTGGGGCAGCGCCGCCGCCCGCCGTCCGGCTCCCTGAGCAGCCTTCCTGCCCCGCCGTCCCTGCTTCTCCCCTCTCAGGTGCGGGCAGAGGCGGTGAGGGGGTGAAGTCCCCGCCCGTCGGCCTTCCCCCATGGTGGGCTTCGGGGCCAACCGGAGGGGCGGCCGTCTGCCTTCCCTCGTCTTCGTGGCGCTTCTGGTGGTGATCGCCATCCTCGCCTTCAACTGCTGGAACGCCTCGTCCCGCCAGGCCCTGCTGCAAGAGGAGGTGGCGGAGCTGCAGAGCCAGGCCAAGCGCACCGAGGTGGCCCGGGGGCGGCTGGAGAAGAGGAATTCGGACCTGATGGGCAAGGTCGACTCCCACAAGAAGCAGCTGGAGCAGAAGGAGGCCGACTACAGCCACCTGAGCAGCCAGCTGCAGGCCAGGGACGGCCAGGTGAAGAAGTGTGAGGACAGCAAGGTAAAGCAGAGGGTGCATCCAGTCCTGGGGTCGGCGGGAGGGTCTTTTTTTGAGCTCTTTTTGAGCTTTCCTTCTCTGCTGAGATGATTTGATCTTGTGTGATCAGTCAAAAAGCTATACAGAGCCTTAAAACTGCAGTTTGCTTGGCCTCAAGGAAAATGAAACAAGTATAATGTTCAGTTGTAGCACCGCTGAGCTTGTTTTCCCTGTCTCGCTCAAAATGCCTTGCACATCAGGGTCTGGTTCTTATGCAGGCAGCATATACTTGAAAAGAAAAATTCTTGCTGCTAACATAATGTGTCATTTTCATTAGCCGGGAAGAGAAAAGCTAATACAAAATTCAGCTTGCCCTTTTATGTGGAGGTGGCCTGGGGATTTCTTTTGTTGTGGAACGGAAAATGAGTGAATGCATCAACTTTTACTGTTCCACTTTCATAATCGTCACAGGCAACTCTTTACAGTGGAGTTAAGCAGACAAGTTCTTTTACTCAGTCGTGTATGGTGGTGTGTATTCTGTTTGCATGCAGTTCATAATTCCGCTAATTGAACAACACTTTTACCACAGTAGGATGTAGGGAAATACCACAGTCTCAGGCTTATTACTGGCTGAGTTTTTTCTGGCCCTTTCATATTACACATTTGATGAGCAGTATAAGAAAATGCATTTAATTGTCACGGAAAAATCTGAATATATACATCTCATTACAGAATTACAGACTTCTTCAAATTAATTTAGTTTGTATTAAAGTTATGTTTTCTTTCCTACTGAACCATTAAAATTAAGCCATTTGTGTGTTCAGCAAACATGTTTCTTTAATTTTTAAATTTTTTTTCTGAGATTAGAATAAAAAGCCTGATTAAGTATGTAATGGTGGATACTGGTGTGCTCCATTGGAAATAAAAGCAACTAACACCATTGTGATTAAAAATATTGTGATACTATAAAACCTAGTTTGATTTATGAATAAGTATTTTATAGAGGTATCAATAGTTAAGTCTGAGTAAGTGAAGCTGAAAGATGCTTCCCCTTGTAGAAGACAGAAAACAAGTAGTTTTCTAAAGTGTTGAGGGGTTTTGTTATGTTCTTTGTTTGTGTTTAAATTGAACTTTTACATGCAAATGGAGGGCAAATAGGTTTAGTTGTTCATTGCCCTCTGATAAAAGCAAGCATCCAAAGATGGTAGTAGCTTGAAGATACAGGCTGTAGTCAGTGCACGGAGTTGGAACTCCCTTTCTCAGGCTGTTGAGGATACTAAAATAACATGAGTTCATGGCTAGGCTGGACAAATTAGTGGAGGAAGTCTGCTGTAGGTTGGTAAGTGCATTGAAGCCTCCTCCAAGCTGCAGACTGTTGGAGAGGTGGCCAGGGATATCCAAGGGAAGTAACATAGGTGGGTATTTGTAGTATGGCTGTTCTTTATGTAGGTGAAGGTGACTGTGTGTTCCCATGATATAGCCTGTGTTCGTAGGGCAATGAACTTTAGTGCATTATTGTAACTGACCGACAGATGTAAAACTCCACTGGTGGTGTTCAAGTAAGCTATTAACTATTGGGCTGCATGGCAAGGCTTGCTTTTAATACCAGAAATTGGTATTTTTTGGAAATGTGGTGTCCTACAGTAAAACATTACAGGAGCCAATGCAAGTGCGAAGTCAGGGTGTCTAGCAAGGGTTACTGGAAGGCAGAGCCTGCTTTGATGCACATGATACAAGCAGAGGTGCTATTGAGTTGCCCCTGCCTGCTCACCACTTTGTTGTTCTCTGTAGATCTGGCTGGTTGCTGAATGCTCTCAGAGTCTGGTATCTCACAGGGCAGAGCAAGAGAAATGTGACCAGTAAACCTCACAAATTAATTTTATTGTTGATTGTGTGCATACTGCAGTGTATGCCTGTATCTTCATTCTTAGTTCCAGAAGCTGCCATTTAAGGCCATGTAAGCTAGTAGCTTTTGAATATCCTCACTGCTTGTGTTCAAAACCTTCAATGTGCCTTAATAGGCAAGAATAGCAGTATGTTTTATCAATAAACAGCCACTGTCCCTTTCTCTTTTCCTCCCATGTGAACTACTGTCATGTTCTCAGTGGTGACAATCCTATTTTTTTTTCCTAAAGAAACCTTTTAAGTGACTTAACTTAGAGTAGAGAATAGAGCTCTGTTGTAGAGAATAAAGATTTGTTACCAAAAAAATAGTGAGTAGTAGGCATATAGTGTCTGACCAAAAAAGGCTTGAATGATAATTTTTTCTCTTCGAATTTGGCAAGGATGTTCTTTGAACAAACTGTTTTTTACCAATAATCTTAGTCCATTTGTGAAATACAGGAACTATAATAAAACACCAGCACTGATAGGTCCCAGGATATCAGGAGATCACAATAAATCTAGGCTTATTTCATAGAAAACTCATTTGAAAGACGCTACTCCGGTGGTTATCATGGTGTCAATTCTGCTTTATGCCCCTTTGTCTTCCTAAGAGATTCTTTGCCTTGTGGTCATGTAAATCAAGTGTGCATTTCCCAGTGTTGAGGCAACATGAATTTCTGCAGGCAGCTTCCTCCTAGCTCAGTGATATCTGTAGTCAAACGTAAACCCTTGTCTCTCCTCCCTCTCCCTGCATGCATAACAAGCCAGTCACACTGCACCAGAATATTGTTTGCTCTTATGAGCAAATGTAGTAGTGTGACCTACTGTGTTGTAGAAAGAAAAAATAAAACCCATGAGTTTTTGAGAATGCTCCTATCACCCTGTGCTCATCTTGATGGGCTTGTGATGGTCTGCCAGACCTTGGAACAAACCAGAGGAGTGCTCCTCTTTTGGAGCTTCTCTTGGGAGGCAAACGGGGTTAGTGATTGCCCCAGTGTTTGGGGGGGGGAGATACGTGCAGAGTTAGCATTAGTTTCCTGACTATTTCATGCTTCTTTGCAGCATGCAATGAGGAAACTTTTTTTCATAGCTCTATACATCCCTTTGCAATAAGCTCAATAAAATGATTGAATGGCAGGAATTTGTAGTGGAGAGCTTCCAAATGGCAACCATCCAGTGTGTGGGGGTTCATAGCTCTGTATGTGCTATTGCAGCTCTCGGGAGCATGCCTTTCTCATTCCAAAGCTATTGCTGATGATGCCAGGTGAGCCCTGCCCCTTAGCTGATGCCTGGAAATGGTGCTTCATAGGATGAAACTGTTTAGTAAGGCACCCTTGGGAGCAGCTGTTATGTTTATGTTTGATAGCTCCTCAGTTCAAAGCTGTAGCTTTACAGCAGTGATGTTGGGTGCATTTTCCAGTCTTACCGTGTGTTCCTGATAATCACAATGTCATCTCTGACGCTGTATTAATTGCGTGATGTCAATTCTGGAAAAGGCAGTTGTCAACAGTAGAAAGATGATGGAATTGTGGCGTGCAGACCCTTGTGCAAACAGACTTTTAAACAGCTTTCCTGTGCTGTTCCAGCAGGTGCCCTAGCAGTGTGTTGGGAATGCCAAAGCTCGGGGAGCTGCACAGAGGGGTATGGACACCTGCTCGTGCTGCTTCGACAGGCAATTCGGGGCTGTTCTTGAGAGAGAAAGAAATGACTCACAAGGAAATATGCCTGAATGTCTACAGTTTACCACTTTGTCAGGAAGCAACACCACCTGTGTTCTGTCTTGCCATACACCGTGATAAACTCCAGCATGTTTATAACTTCTTTCCTTACAGTGCCTTTCATATGACAAGACTGTTAACAATTCAGACAGCACTGGAAGGTTGCCTTGCATGTACGTAGCTACATACATACACAGGATTTTTGATGCTTTTTCCTACAGAGAATTTCTTTTATACATGGCAACTGCTTTGGAAAGGATCTGAGAAGCCACTGAGAAATATGAACGGTACAAATAGGTCTAGACTCAAGGAGGACACAGCTCAGAGAACTGGATGTGCGCCATGGTTTGTGGAGTGTATTTTTTGCATGTGTAGGTGGAACAGATCCCATGAATCATAAAAAAGCTTCTTCCCTTTCTGTCCTTCAGATGAGGGACATTTGCTGTCAGCTGAGCTGTTTTGGATATAAATTCTGTCACTTTTCTCTGAAACCCAGAATTGCCAAACTGAAAGATTGTGTGATAAAACTGATGCTATCTTCAAATCAAACTCCTGTTAACAGACAGGCAGCCGTCCCCCAGCCCATTACAAGTCAATCATTTTATAGGATGAGCAGAAGCAAGCTAGTGGGAAGGCTTTCTGTATCATGAATTCTGGTAGGTGAAGGTTTGAACACAGAACTCACTACTTCCCAGGATCTCCTTTGTAGATTTACTGGGTTCTGGGAAAGAACTGCATTAGAATGGAAGACAGGAAAAAACTTGTCATTATTGCCAGTGGCACTGCAAAATAGGGAAGGATACTTTTTCATTAACGCTGAACAAGTCCCTCTCTTTGTGTCTGTTCCCGTGTCCCGGCGTGCGTTCGATGGAGAGCTGGCAAGCTGGGCGCCTGTTGAGGTAGAAAGGCTCGGCGGTTACTTTCGTCTTGTGCTTCTGTGTGAAGTCCCCACCACAGGGCTTGCTTGTGCTTTTGAGATAAAGCATAGGAAAAGTGCTTGAGATAAAGCCAACACAGGCTTTCGTTCAACTATTGTTCTTTGTGCATCCTGTAACTAGAGTGCCTTAAATGTCTTGGTGAGCAGAGCACACGTGTAACCGCTTCCCAAATGCGTGGCGCTCGGACATGCCGCGAAGGCTCCTTAGCTGTCCCTGCCGGGTGTTTTTATTTTGTATCATATTTCAGAGCAATATGGTCAGGGTTCTCAGGTTCCCGAAAGATTGCAGCATCTGCCATTCTTTCTTTTTTCGGGAAGAGCCTTGTGAAGTGGCTGGGCGTTCCCCCCGGATGTTGGAGCCATTGCAGTGGTGCCTCTCGGCGAAACCCTCCTGGCTTGTGTTCTCGGCCGTGGGGCAGGGTTTGCTGCCAGCACTGCCCGTGTGTGCATTGCTGCTAGGGATGAGCCAGGACACTGCAGTCTGGCACGAACAAAACTCTCGATGGAGCACTCTGTTTCATAAGGAGCCTCTATTATGTGACTGGAGCTGTTGGATGCATGCCTCAGCGTACGCTCTGTTCTGCAGAAAATCACGATTTCAGCAGTTCTTGTATGGCCGTAGTTCCTAAAGTTATAAATGCCAGCCTCAACCCA
Source organism: Phaethon aethereus (assembly GCF_964289735.1). NCBI lineage: Eukaryota > Metazoa > Chordata > Aves > Phaethontiformes > Phaethontidae > Phaethon > Phaethon aethereus. The sequence continues at coordinate 827,158 of NC_138588.1, forward strand.
TATGGGACCAATTGAATCGGGCAGTCCAGAGCTTGAGTGCCTCTTCCAAAACCAAAAACATTATGTGAAACATTTTTAAAGGAGTGAGTAATTTGATAAAAGGGAAGGTAGAGGTGGGTGGAGGAAGTCTTGAAGTAAAGGCATACGTCTTTTTTTGTTTGTTTTGACAGGAAATGTAGGTAACTGACTCAGACACTAAGCTTCAGAATCTGTGTGGGAATTGGAGTAGCCTGTGTGTGTGTGTCCCGCGCCAGAGTAGGTGTGCTCATACTTCATTCTGGTATCCCGAGAGGCAGTTCTGACCGTGTAACCCAAGAATGACAACCCTCTTCCAGCACCCTTTCTAGAGTTACTGTTTATACCGATCATCAAACTACAAGAAAAATAATTACAGCATCAGTGTTGCCTGATGACGGTCGTGGATTTTTTCATCCTTTCTCAGGGTGTTCTACATGTGCATCTTTCTCTTAATTTCTGCTATTTTTTGTCTTTATATCTTTAAGAACAAGACAAAGCGTCTTTACTTAATGACTTTGTGTACATGCATTTCTTATTTATTGTAACTGCTATTTTTCTCCTTACTAAAAATACCAAATTAAAAGCTGTTGTGGAAGTCTACTGGTGTCAGATTTGCTCTTAAAAAAGTGTGTTATGAATATTAGGTAGCATCATGTAAAAACTTACTTTAAATATACATTGGGTAAAAATTGTTTCTGCTAATGATGCTATGTGTTTATTTTTATACACTTTCACTATGACCTTGGAAATTTGCCGTCTCCTTCTGCAGTATCAGAATGCAGTGTGTTTAATTTTAGTCCTGACAGAATCTACTTTTTGTCAGATAGGTATGTTCTGGAAATAAATTTAAGTCCTTGTAGCAAAGCCTAAATATAGTGTTTAGGTTGGTGATATCATTTACAGATAACTAAATATACACTACTTAGATTTACAAGAACTTTGTATATGTTGTTCTGATAATCCTTTACATACATTCATTGTTTTCAAAGACAATGTAAAGTGAAAACAAACACACCTGAGTCTTCACAGTCTACACCTTCTCTATTCTTCTGCTGATTGTCTATATAACCATTTCTTCCTTTCAGATGAAGCTGCAGAACAACATATCCTATCAAATGGCAGACATACATCGTTTGAAGGGTAAGGAGTTTATGGCCAAACTGTGAATTTTTTTTTTTTGGTGTTTATTTTTTATCTGCCTAGGTACTGCAGAATACATTTTAAATAAAAGATCAAGTGATGCTGGAACATTGCATAATGTGAAATTTCAGTGTATTTGTTTATTACCTAGTCTGGATAAGCGTAGGCTTGGCTCTCGCAGACTTTGCTCTACCGGCTGCAGAAAGAACCTGTATTCTGGTCCTGCTTAGTTCCAGGGTACTGGAATCATTGTCATGACCAAATACACAGTTTAGTATTGTTTGGATCAGCAACACTGTGTGTGATACTTACGCTGGGTCAGAAAAGGTCCAGAAAACATCTTTCAAGGCTGTTATATATAGACATGATTACAATGCCTGTAATCTTACTGTATGGCTTTCAGAGTGACCTGGAACAGCTAATGCCAAAATTTGTACATGCCTGCAGATAACGTATTTGTCATTTCTGCCTCTATCTGTGTAGTTGCCACTTAAAATATTAGGAAGCCTAACAATTATTTGTAGACTGTGGAGCAGGGAGAAAAACTGCCAGAGCAATTACTTATGAAGACAGGAAATATGTGTTGGTTTTAGTGTGAAGGTACCTTCTTTTGTACATTTGTTGCAGAAAAAGCATATTTGACCACTGTGCCTAAAGTAATCTAGTAGTATTTTTGTATTACTCAGAGTGAAGTAGCATTGTATAAGTCTTCTGAATGAAAAGGTAAGGAAAAATGTAGGGGTTTTGGCATAGTATCAGAAGAATTGTTCTATAATTCATAGTGACGTCAGGCATACAGGAGTAAATTGGCATCTTTCTCAAGTTAGTTTAAGAATCTTTAAAGTATATCCAGAAGAAATAACATAAAAACTTGAGCAAATTTTTAACTTCTATAGCAATGCTGAAAGTTGTATCTGACATGGGGCATTTTTTCTTTTATTTCTGTATTCATGTTGACTCTGCTTTTTGGTCTAGAACAACTAGCGGAGTTACGTCAGGAATTCATTCGCCAGGAAGATCAACTTCACGAGTACAAGAAGAACAATACTTACCTTACAAGGAGATTGGAATATGATAGGTATGTCTTCAAGAATGTTAGTAACTGTAGGTTTGTGTGTGTGTAAGGTTAAGTCTGTATTTATTAAAAAGTGCAAATTAATCCTATTTCTGCTAATCCTGAAACTTGAGTATACTCCCTTAATGATGTAATACCTTTGACTTAGCTGTTTGATTTTAAAGTTCTATTTTTTGTGTCATTCTACTCCTCCTCTTAAAAGTGAGATATGGTCTAAGAAAAATCTGACTTACTAGAATTGTTCAGCATTGGACAATTTTAAGTCAATGCATTTTTTTTATAACATGGAGATCTTAGTTAACAAATACATGGAAGATTTTAATCAACACACCAAGGCTGTTAATTGCAATTTTTCTAGAAGTGTAATTTTATTTTTTTCCAACTGAAGTTGAAACTATTGTGTAGATTGAAATTTTAAGTTGACCTCAGTCAACTTTTAAGTTCATGGTGGAGAAACAGGGAGAACAACTACTTCTGAAGCCTTGAGGAATGGGGGAGATTAACACTTGCGAAAATGTTTGAAACTTTCACACACACACAAAATATCCTTTACCCTATGTGTTATGTGGAGTATTTGTGGGTTTGTGGGAGAAAGGAGTTTCGTTGAATTGGGTTGATCTCTGTGTGGCTTGTTAGAGAAGTTGGGACACTTTGTGTCATTCAGATGTTATTTGAGTTGGTAGCAGTAACTGATAGCAGTAGTTGTGCATCTTCTGTGTTGACAGCCATGGGACATATATTGCTTTCCTACTGGAATTAATATATGCTGATGACAGATTAACTGTGAAGCTTGAATTTTCTATCACTTTCCAGGTTTTGGAGGAAATATGTTCAAGGCCATTCCGTTTATTTTACTGTTTTTCTGCTCTGTCCTTATTTTTTTTCCAGTTCTGCTTTCTTTCTGTATTCAGTCCATTTCCACTCCATACACTTTCCAGGACAAGGCTTTTTGGACAGACTATTCTAGTTATATCTCAGGTTTGGCTTTTTGTGCCACTTCATATTTTTCCCCCTATTTTATTTATGGAAGAGCAGATACAACAAATGAAATATAACTAATAATGTGTTTCTAATCAAGTCTGCAGTGTGGGCAGCAGATCAAGGAGATGAGACTGCAACATGAAGAAAACATAAAGAAATTAATGGACCAAGTTGTGCGGGAACAAAAGGTAATGCGCAGCTATGTTTCTCTGTTGAATTAGGCGAGCCCGAAGTCTGCTGTTTGACTCAGCATTTTGGATATATGGAGGCCTTGGACATTTGTCCCCTGACTTTTCGTTAAATATAGTCCGGAGCAGCCCTAAATAAGTGTGAGAACATTTGCCTGTTTTGCTCAGTCAGTGAACTGAGCCTTGAAGATCAGGCTTAATTCTTTACTCTCCTACAGCCTTCCTGCATGACATCATTGCTAAGGATTTTGGTTTCTTCTCTGTAAAATGGATGTTACTTTATAGCTCTCCAGGGTAGGATCTATGTTCTTACAGCCTTCCACAGTTTATCGCAAAGGGAAACCTGATCTCTGTTGAGGCCTCGAGGTGCTAATGTGATGCAAATAACAATGGTATTTGAATGGTATCAAGGGTGTAATTACGTGGTGCAAGCTGCCAGTAGAATATGGGCATCTTTCCTACAAACAGATGAAATAACCTGCTTTTCTTAAAATTTCATTTCCTTTGTCCCTGTTTACAAACATTTCAAATAATAAGGCAGACTTGAAGTAGGGTTCAGTCAGATCTTTTCTTAAAATCTAGAATTCTTTCAAAGCCTCTGACCTGAGGCTTAAGGCCAATGATGTCTTAACCTGTTTGCCTTGTACTTAAGAGCTACATATATACAGCCATGCTGTATTTTACATTTTCTGTTCAGCTACGTGTCCATACTCTTGTCTACCCTCAGGGTTCATATTTGTATAGAGAGGGCTTCTGCTGTTGTTTGCTTTGATCATGTAATTCATAAATGTGATTTTGCTTACCCAAAGTAGTCTTGAATTTGAGGGGGTTTGTTTTGTAATTTTCAGGGTTGTGCTTAATATTGATTCTTTATGAATTTATTCTAACAGGCCACACAAAAAATCCAGTCCAGTAAAGACACTGAAGTAAGTCCTAATAACAATGACCAGGCAGTATCTAAGACTGTTCCAGAGGCAGAAGATAAAAACACAGTGAAGAATGAGCAGCCTTCAGATCATGTTGTAAATGGCAAAGGTATTTCTTTTTTTTTTTGTCATTTCTGATAAATAATGGGCCAGTTGTGTTGCATCCTTTGCTATCATACAGAATGGTGCATTTCTCATTAAGTAGAACAATGAATTATTTGGCTCAGATAACTTCATTAGCTGCATGTGATTGTACTAAATTAGACTTCACAGGTATCCAGAGATTGGCATGTCCTTTCATGAAAGTAGTTTCTTGCACAGTTTTGTGTTCACTTTGTTGGTTCATTTGACATCTCCTTCCTCATGTGGCCAGTTGTGAACTAGAGATTGCCTCTCCGCTCCCTGTGAGATGTGTCTTGGGGTGAGCTAGGGAAGGGGCTTCTTGGAGACCTAGAATCTGCACAGAGAAGGTGGCTGGAGGTGAGGAATGTTGAAACTGCTGTGAGAAGTCTCTAGCTGGGTAAGTCAGCAGGAGCAGCGGGGACCTTTTGGTTATCAAGAGCTGTTCAGGAGGCTCTCTGACTAACTGTTGCAGTTGTTGCCTCCCTCTAGGCCTCTCCAAAAGACAGACGGGTTCTTTTTGTTTCTACTACTTATGTTGCTGAATCAGCACCTTTTTGTATCAGTGTCTGTTCTGGCCAGCTTCTTGCAGCAGGCTTTTCCTACTCTGCTACCAGGAGCAGTGCATCTGCTTTCCATCCTTTTCTGAAGATCGCACTGACTTCGGGAGCCCTGCTCCAAAGCAGTCTTCAGTGACTTCGATGGTACAATATAAGGAGTGTTGTAGTTGCATTATCAATATGGGATGTGTTCTGTGGATAAAGGACTTTTCTTCTGGTCTTAGAGCCTTCCACAAGAGGGAAATTCACTGTTCAAACTTGAAGGTTAATAAGGCAGAATATCCTATTCTTGTCTTACAGAGAAAATCAAACCAGGAGGAGATGCAGGCATGCCTGAAATAGAAGATAATGACCCTGCTAAAGCTGAAGATACTCCCACGGGTTAGGAGAAATATTCTAATACTTTCACATTTGGGTTCTTGGTGGCATACGTGTTCTGTTTGAATACCATGTGTTTTGTAATGAATGCAAAGTTTTGAAAACGGTGTACGGTAATAAAATTCAAGTGGGGTGTAAAATCTGATAATTTTTACTGTGCTTTAGAGGTTCAAATTCTCAAAACTGAATGCTTCTGATAATTCTCCCCACCCCCCGAAATCTTGTATTTTATATTTTCATCTATGGTTTAAAACCAAGAAAATAACAACAAAAAAGTTTACAAGATTGTTAGAGGAAGACCTTGTATATAGTGTCTGTTTGTTTTGTGTTGATGCTTTTGTCCTTATGTTTTATTTTAGCTTTAAAGAAGCCACTTATTTCAGCTCCTAAAAATGAAGGTCATCAACCTGTTATAAATCTTCCAACTGAACAGCCCCATGCTCCAAATCTGGCAACAGGTAAAATTCTTATTGGCTGGTGACGAGTCAACATTTTATAGGAAACTTACCATTTAATATCTGCTACCATGTCATGAATGTCAGACAGACATGGCCAGCCCCTTTTTTGTGTTTGATGTGGTTACAAAAAGACAAACAATGATGAATTTCTGCAGGATACAAGATTGAGTGTATTCTGAGTCTGGCCTCCTGAGGCATGAGGTTGCTGGTTATACAGTCTCTCTTCGCCCCCCCCCCCCCCCCCATAATTTCTGAGCCTTTTGACCAACTTCAGCCAAATTTGAGAGTTAGAACTTTCAAAGGCAAGTGTTTCAAGATTTCTCCACTGGACAGAGGAGAGTAATTGAAATTAGTACTCCTCCTTAGGGGTACTAATTAGACTGGGCTGCAGTGTGTCGGGAGTTGATTGTTGGTCTAGTGGTAGTTATAGTTGGAGAATAAACAGTGTGGTACTGTTGCTTGCTCGGTGTCCTATTTCTGTGAACAGCTCACTTGAGGGTGACGTGGGGAAGGTTTAGGACATGAGACCACTGAAAGTACTGCAGTGAAAGGGTTTAGAAGAATTGCAGTTAGAAAGTACAAAAATCCATTGAAAATATACTTAAATTTAATGCTTGTGGATCAAGTCACTTTGCTTTAATGTCAAAGAGAACGTTAGGTTATATCTGCCCTGGAAGTGGCATGTTCAAATACTGGCCTGCTAAAAAACATTGAATACAATGTACTCAATTATTTATTTGTGACATGACCAAACAGCTTGAAGCTTTTTATTATGCCCATTATTGGTTCTTTTGAAAAAAGACAACGGAATTATTTCTTAATTTCTTTCCTTTTGCAGTAAACATGTAAGCAGATTAGAATACCAAAATCAGTGAGCTCAAAGTCTGTATACACATTTAAAGTTTATTTCCAAATGTCAAATCTTTTAAATTGTTTCTTTTTGTTGTTCTGAGACCTTCGTTTTGACTTTTATTAATGAGAAAACATAAAAGACAGCAAGTGAAGTTTGCTTTGTTGAATTTGGAGTATATCAACAGAAGGTTGATGTGAATTTCCAGGGGACCAGGGTTTTCTGTATTCCTTGGTTTTGTAGTCCTGTGATTCTGCTTATTATTTTTAGCATAACTTCTGTGACCTGCTGCAACCTTCTCAGATCATAGCGCTTGAAACAATAAGTGGTGCTTAGTAGATTTGAAAAGCAGAATCAGCAGGAGGATATAAAAATACAGAAACGTATTATTGTCCTGGGCTTCATCAAGTGCTTAAGTACATACAGAAAATCACCTGAGAAGGTAACAAATTAGGATTGATTATGTATTAAAATGTGATGCATTAGGTTTTGCGGTAAAGTTATAGCCTTCTTTTGGAACCATATAAAAACCGAATATGCTTTCTCATTCTGTAGGACTGCACAGTGACAATGATGGAAATGCTGATATTGCAAAACAGATACCTCCAAATTCTCTCCAGCACTTAAATTTTGAAGAAAATATGGAAAATCAGAAAGAACGCAAAATTGAGACAGACCATATAAAAATCCCAAAGAACAGAGTTAGTGACTTGCAGAAGATGAAGCAAAGTAAGTTGGCCAATATCATATACTTCAATATATTAAGAAAATCACTTCATTTTCTATCTGTAATAGTGTGTGTCTGGAAAATAGGAGCCATTACAGCAGGTGGCCTTCTGGAGAGTAAGCCTGAAAAGAAACGTAACATGTTACCGTGTAAAAGATATGCCTTAATGTGTCACTTTTCATATATATATTTGGTCATTAAAAAAAAAAAAAAATTTGCTTATAGGAATTTGAACTGCTTTTGGACATTATTACACATTTAAATAGATTAAGCCAAGACTTTTGATACATGCATGATACTGAGTGACTTACAGTCACACTGGATTACTTGACTTAAATATGATGTTTTGGACAATATCATAAGAATTTAGCCCTTACATAGGGGGTCTTTGTGGTGCAATGTGTGTATTGGCCAGAAGTTTGTTCTTCTGTGAGAGGAAGTTTTCCAGAACCTTTCTCTTCCATGTCTGCTCAAGGAAGAAGCCTTCAGACAGGAGCAAATCATGTATTTGTTTGTGTGTGATGGTGGTAATACTGCTGAGGCTTAGTGGGCAGACAGCAGGTAAGAACTTGCAAATGCAGGTACAGTTGTCCGTGTACTGTTGTTTTTGAGACGTGTCTCTACCTTGTGGCTGATACCATAACGTTGGGAGAGTATTATGCCTACAGCGTTTGATTTAGCGTCTTCCTAAAGAAACTGTTTTCAATATAATGTTCCTAATGGTATCAGTGGAGATACTGTGCTCCGAAGTGTAGTACAGAGTATACTGACTAGGTATACCTTAACCTAGTTACTTTTAAAGAACTAATTCAACTCCTTTAGCATTTGAGTGGGGAAAGGGGCATCTGGAAGAAAAAACATAGTGCTGAAACATTGCCTCCTGTTTTTTACCCAACTAAGATTTTTTTTTTTTAATTATATAGCTATTATAAATTCAACTTTAAATTTCTTTGTACTCACAGATAAGTAGCTTTCACTTAGGCTTTGGTTTCTATGATTAACATCTGTCTGTACTCCAAGATGACAAGTTGTTATATCAGACCAGCCACACTCAGAGTCACAAGAATTGAGAGGAAGAAAGGATTCTATAGCATCCTGCCAGAAACCTTTGTTAATTCTGTGGACGGATAAACAGTAGTACAGAAATAGCAATTTTGTTGACATAGAATCATGAATTGGTTTCAGCAATCAATGAAAAATGAATTCTGAAACTTAGGGTCACTCTTGGGAACATGAAACTATGCATTCATTTTTGTCTCAAAAGGTTTAGTTTGGGAAGTTCCCTTTGTTAAAGTTAAGTTGTTGCAATTCCTTTTCATGGTCTAGAGCTTGACTGGCACTTCTGTAGCTTAGAGAAATTGCAGGAAAAAAATGTCAGCTTCTAGCAATCTCTTAAATATTCCTTGAATAACAGAGAAATAAGTTTAAAATAATACTCCATTTATTCTTGTAAAATATTTTAGTTGTTGTTCTGAAGCAGAGGTTAAATTAAAATGGGGCCTGAGAGCACATAGATTGGCTAGCAGATAGCTAGCGTTGTGTGCGTTGGCCTAAAGGGGTGTACAGGGATGTGGGAGTTCAGTGTGTCCATGCCTTCTCCCCTCAACCCCTGGAGGCCCCCAAAGGGTTGGAGGCTGAAGCCTGTAGGTAGTGCCACACCTCATCTGAGAGGTTTAAGAAGCTACCTGAAATGGCTTCTGAACCATCTACAACTTCGAGAGGTATCGTTGTAGCACAAGACAACATGCCTTTAAAAAGTGAATGGAAAGAGGATTGGGGAGTTCTAGAGACCCAGCAGCCTAGCTTTGATACCTGGAAAGGTAACAGAACAAATTCTCAATCAGTTTGAATGTAATATGACAAGTGGCTAACATGGATTTTTCAAGAACAGAGATTGTGTCAAAGTGATACAATCTGAAAAGTACATATTCGAAGGAATGAAAGCAGTAAAAACAGGAATGTGACTTCGTTGTAGGCAAATTAATGGAGACCTGGTCAGGAATAACGAGCTATTTGGTGGGTGCACAACTTTAAGAAAAGAGTATTTCAGGCATAGGTGTCAGAGTTTTACTTGAAAAGCTTTTGTGAGGTTTACAAAGATGCAGCCTTTGCTTGGCACCGTTTGGTATTTTGAGTGCTGGGTGATAAACAGTATATGAGACGTGGTTTACAGAAATGTAAAAGCTTGTAAACATAGAAGTAATCCACAATTAAGAATGGAGAAGTACATGCATGGAGTAAGTGACAAACAGCAAGTGAGCAGTTCAGTCAAAACCAGTGTGGTCAACACTGGGTATTAGTTACTAACAAATGTTTCAAGTGAGGTTTTTCTTCTGGGATGTGTTAACAGGAATGTCAAATAAGATCATGAGATGGAGTAACTAACTGTTTCAGCTAGTGCTTGTGAGGCCATCCTCTGGCTTTAAGTACCAAAGAAAGATGATGGGAAGCTGGAAGGAATTCCAGGGAGAAAAAAAAAAAAAACCGGGGAGGGAGCGTAGTATGAGGGGAGAGTAGCTCTAAAATAACTCAGGTTTAGTAGGTAGGGAATGGACATCAATTTACTGTTGGCTTTTTTTAGAAACAGTTATTTTAATATCACTCATGGATTAAGTGGGAATAGATATATTCAAAATTGGCATGCAACCTGTGCAAGCTTTTCTTCCATTTTGTGCATCCTGAGATGTGCAAGACTATGTAGTTTCTCAGAGGAGCTTCTTGAAGACCCTTTGCTTGTCTGACTTGAGCCGCTACGGCTGAAGTGACAGAGCCTCCTGCTCCAGTTGTTGGGGTTTTTAAACGGATTGGCTGTCTTCCCTGGTAATGGATTAAATGGTGGCAGCTACCTCTGTAGGCCGGAGCAGTGAATGTCGCCGTCGTAGGCTGTGAATGGGTGCCTAAGAGCCAGTGATCGTCACTGATTAGTCTTTTCCTTTTCTCTTTGCTCCTTCGTATTTGGAATAACTTACATTGTAATGATGCAGTGAGGGAGAGACTTTCTGTATCACATATGGAAATAGCTAACCCAGGTTTGCAGAAGATTTATTTCCTGATTGATCAGCAGTGGGTGTTCTGAAAGGTCTGTTGGTGGTGAATTCAACCCTCTGGTGTAGAGGCACCCTGCACTGGCACACAGCTTTCCCTGTAGGCACTTGCCTGGCTGGGGTTTTGGTTACTGAGTGCTTCAAAACCTGCTATGCATCAGCCCGTGGGATGGTAACCATCATGGGTCAGGATATCCTTCATATCTGTCTGGTTTCAGTGTCAGAGAACTTCTTCCCAAAAGATGTTTTTCTTTTTGATAGCATAGATTTAGAGAGTAACTTCAGTACTAGGCACAGAGATAGGCACACTGCAGCCCTTTGGTTTCAGAAGCAGCAGAACCTGAAAGCAATTGCAGCAAGGTTGCTATTTGTGCTCCTACCTGGAATGTGGAAAAAACCTGTGTGCAGCAAACCTCCACTCCATGCTGCTGTTTAAAGTTGTCCTGTAAGCAGGTCCTTAGTGATGAGCGTGTGGACAGCCGCTCTGAGTAGCGTGCTTGTAAGGATCTGGCTTGGAGTAATATGGCATGTGTCTAATCAGAATTAATTTCAGCAAACGTTACCTGCAGATTTTAGCATCAGTGACATCCTTATGGGACATCCCATGCTGTCGCTAACCTCTCGTGCTTCATGACAATGTATTCACTGTGCCTCAAATAGTCAGTCCGTGTATTGCCTGCGTGATGGCCACTGACTCGTGGTTGGAGTGACTGGAGAGATCTGCAGTGCCATCAGGACTCGGATCTTGTCCGTCTGCTTCAGACAGCAGTTGGTGCCTTGCTGGCTCGAGCTATCAGGGACTCCTGTTCTGGTGTTTGCCTAAAGGCTTGCTATCCCATGACCATTGTATGTGCCCTGTGCTAAGAGCATTGCTGTTCTCCTGGTGTGTGCGTGAAGTCATCTACTGCCTAAACCTTTTGTACACCTGACTCTGCACGCACAGGCAGTGGAGTTGCTGTCAAGACCGCCTACCCAAAATGACCACTGCTGAGGTTTGTGTGCTCAGCCTTTTCTCCCTGGATTTGAAGTAGCTTGAGCTAAAGTACTGAATACTTGATGTGAATGAAGTACCTGTAGCGAAGGAGTAGCTGCATCCTGAAGCTGTGCTGGAATCCGAGCTTGCCAGGGCTGTCCTGGAGGCTGGGGTGCTCCCGCGAGCCCCAGCACACAGCCCTCTCTGGGCCGGCTGTGTTTCCTAGGATCTCTTTCTAATATTTTAACCTTTCCTTCTGTCAGCTTAAATTTATTCAGTAATTGTTTGTCACAGTATTGTTGGCATATCGACAGGCTCATTTTTTTCTGTAAGTTGAGTGCATTCAGTTGTCTTTCCATAGCTTGTTTTATATTTAACCATGCGTGAAATGTACAGTTCTGTCTGCTTTTTATATATAATGCAGTGTCCAAAAATACAAACAATAAAATCAAAGATTACTCAATTAGAGATGAATAGAGAATGAATAATATATTAAACTTTTGATTTTGAAACAGATAATAGTTTCATCTTGCTTATTTAATTAAAATAACAGAAACTTCTGTTTCTGTACATTTGAGCTGCACTATATGTGATTCTTCTGCTTTTCTTTCCCACCCAGATAAGCACTATGTTATTGTTTCTGTCCTGATTTTTATATACTGCCATATGTGATAGTTTTCATTGTTTTAAGAAATATTTTCATTTTTACATCTCTCCATGTAACCAGCCTCCTTTTTAATCCTAATGTCGAAATCATATTCTTCAGTTCTACTTCGCTGTTTAATTGCTTCCACTGCAAATCACTTAACATTTGCCTTGGCAGACTTTTTTCTCAGTCCGTTTCCAGTCTGTAAAGATTATATCACACTTCAATCCTATTTTTTTAATTTATACATAATCCTTCCAGACTTGTATCCTCCACAGACTCAGTGTCACATTCTGAACTGCATTGGACTTGAACAGATCTCCTTGTATCGCATTAAACACCAGCTCTGAACTTGACATTACACCATTAATCTTTCATCATGTACTTGGTTGACTGTAGTCATTTCATAGCTTCAGCTAAATCTCATTTTTCTTGTGCATTGTTTCAGTATCTGGAACTATTCCTAATTCTTTACTGGGAGACAAAAATACTGGATTCAGAACATTTTGAAAACTGTTAAAGCTTAGTAGGAAACCAGAGTGTAAAGCCAAATTAATTAGTTAAAATCAGTTCAGAGATGCGAGGCAGATCTTTGCTAGATTTTTACCCTTGACAGTATGGTACACGTTCTGCAGACCTTACCGTATATGCAGTCAGCAATATATTGCTCTGTTGTTTGTAGAAAAATGTCAGTCCTCAGAAAAATGTCTAGATACAAAAACTTTCTCTGTATGCTCTTCAGCATTTTAAGAAAACTTGTATTAGTGTTTGTAGGTAATCAGGTGGAGCTTTTTTGCTTGCTCTAGCTCTTTTCTCCTAAGAGTGAAGCTCGTAACAATCAGGTTTGACAAGATCCAAGTGCTGAATGACCGAGTACAGACTTTTTGCACGGAGGTGTTCCATAAGCCTTGTTATTCTCCCCCAGCCCTTGCCCTTCTACCCCCTTTCTCCTCCAGCTGAAACTACTACAATAAACCCGCCTATCTTAACCTGCAGTCTGCTTTCATTTAGAATCTTCCTATTTCTTTCCTCTCTGCTTCTGACTTAATCGTTTGCCTACTTCACAGGCCGATTCTTTGATGAGAATGAATCCCCTGTTGATCCGCAGCAGGGTTCTAAACTGGCAGATTATAATGGGGATGATGGTAACGTGGGTGAGTATGAGGCAGACAAACAAGCTGAGCTGGCTTACAATGAGGAAGAGGATGGTGATGGTGGAGAAGAAGACGTCCAAGGTGAGCTTGGGCCTTATCTCCATCCCATTGTAATAAAATCCACACCGAGTTTACTTGTTGAATTTGTGTAAAGTGTAGCTATTTTTAGCTGATCAAAAATTTCCGATACAGAATAAATAAGCTGTACGCAATCCTAAAAATTCGGTCTTGCTCTCCGTTTGAAAGCAGTGTTATGTTACAGCAGTTTTCAGTGAGAGCATGTTGATACCTTATTTCAGTCGTGTATACAGTTTCTGCTAGGCAAATCACGACACTACAAATTCCAGAAGTGGTTTTGTGTGAAACCCCAAATCTGGTTCCTAGCTAGTTGGGATGGAGTCTTCGACATTACTAAAGCAGTTTTCAAATACTGAAGCGTAGTGGGGTTTTTTTGACTACCGCTTTTGTCCCACCTGCCTTGAGGTGGTATGCAGGGGGGTTTCAGTTAGCAATTCTAAGTGTAATTTTCGTGTATCGTACACAGATTCAACAGGCTTCTGGTTTTCCTTGCTAACCAAACTGCAAAACTCATTAATCTGGTGCTAGTGTGATACCCGTGTATGCATGTTCACCACCTCGTTCTGCATGCATTTCGGTGCAGCGCCTCTCCATTGCTTGTCTGCCATGCACATCTGCCACGTTGTCTACCATTTTCCATCTACTTGTTTGGTAACATTTTGTGAAAAGCGTGCATGTCTGTAGGGTGAAAATGTTTATGTAAACATATATAGTATTACCAATTAAAGAAAGTGCAAAATAAAAGAGGGGAAAAAGAAAATAAAACATCCAGTTGAAGTGCTACAGGCACTCCAATTTTGATCCTCCTAATGCAAGTTTTTTAGCTGGTAGTTTTTCAGACATGTATTTAATTGGTATCCAAGCCTAATTAATGGGAAAAGCTAACAAAAAGCAACTAATTTCTGTGTGCGGGCATCTAACTATGCAGTATAGGCATTTTTTGGCTGGGCTGGTAGTTTGAAATTCATGAACAAGCAAAAGAAAAGTCTGGGTCAGAATCCTGGGCAATTAATTAACTTATCAATGAAAATGAAAACTCTGCTGCTGCTCTGGAAGATGAGGCCTGCTTTGTTACATGTTTTGCTCAGAGCTGTAGCAGTGGATTTTACTCTGGGTTGCCAACGCCTCTTCCCCTGGATGGGTCGTTGCTGGGTTGCAATTTGCGTGGACAAGAAGGTACAAAAGTATATAGAGTGTCTTCTGTCGATGCTGTGCTGTGGAAGTAGGAGACTTGCTTCTAAAGATTACGATCTTGTAGAGAAAAGGAAAGCATGGTATGTCGTGCATGTTTGTACGTCTAAGCTCTGCTCTGCAAATCCAGGCAGTTGTGTGGGCTGGGTTTTTCCTTTTCCCAGTTCGGTGCCCCTTACTGAGCGGCGGCTGATGCCTGGCTCCTCGCCGCAGTAGCTCCTTACCCGGACTCGAGGATAGTTCTCGAAGCAGTCACCACGTAACAGTTACTGAAGCTGCGCTAACTTCTGCCGTTTGCCTCACTCAGCCCTCGGGCTCGTCTTTACGCGCAGCCGCTGCGCTGCTGACCAGGAGCCTGGGCGGAGGTGGGCCGCCCAAGCGGTGCGGGGCTGCAGCACCGTCTTCCCGCCGGACGCGGCTCTTCTGTACTGTGGCGCTCCGTGCTCCTTTCCTTATTGGCACAAATACGTTGCTGTGGTGGCCTCTACAGGGGAACTAATGGCTTTAGGTAGCAAGAGCTGGTATCGTGTGTGCTGTGAACTATTACCGGTAGCACGAACAACGTTCCTGTATGCCACTTAGGAAAGGGTGGGTATGATAGAGTAGCAGGTGGTGGAAAATTGGTAGAGATTGTGCTTATGGAGCTTGCCATGCAAGGGATATTTAAAAACAAACAAGCAAACAAACAAAAACTGTAACTGAAAGTGGCCTCACAAAACTGTTTCCCATTTCACTGTGGCACCTGTCAGTTCACTGCTCTGGTGGCTTTAAATTTGGAAAAAAATTGGTGAAAATCTTTTTTCTGATCAACCCCTCTGTATATCTGTATAGATATAATGGATTTAATATCTGGTAGTAAAGATTAAAGAATGTCTTCTGGAAGCCTTTTCACGAAGAATAGTCTGAGCAGCCTGTGTTGCTACCTCAGACTTAATTTTCCAAGCCCTTTGTTATGTTGTTTCCTAATAACTTGTTGACTTGATTTGATAGAAGTCAAACAGCATGGCAAGTGATGCTTCCAGAAGTACCATTTTAGAAAGTGTCTGCTTTAGTCTTTACACAAATGTCTTTGCAGGGTAGGAGAGGGTAGAATTATGGGGGCTTGGAGGGAGGGTGGTTTTAATTGTTTAAGGAGGGGAAAAAAACCTGAATTTCTGTCTAAAAACTATTAGAAAAACATCACATGGTTTTGCATTAGGCTGGAACCAAGCATGTGGCATGTGCAAACAAAGCAATTTAATTAAACATGTTTTTCTCTTGCTGCTAGAAATGCGTGGGCCCTAGATTGAAATTATCAGAGGAAAATACACAAATTTGGGAGATACTCCCATGTGAATGTCAGTACCAAATCTGGCATTCCTCCTTCCAGTCCACCTGTTCCAAATGCAAGGTGATACTTCAAAGTTGTTGGCTTCTACTGTAGTAAATATGTTGTTGTGGTGGCTGGATGGTGGAGGATCATATAAATCAAGTGATACCCACATGCTGTATTAGTAGTTTATTACCAGACAAAAGCATCTGTGGTGTGGATAACCTTCAGCCTTCTGCCGTTGGGCGTGGGCTACCATCGAGTACCTGCCTCGTGGGCAGGCTGACGAGTGATGGTTGTGGCAGTGTTGAAGAGCTTGAGACAGCTTCTCATCTAGTAAAAGACCTGGTCAACTTCAAATTTGCTTTCCAAATTCCTGTGAACAAGCATCTTCCCTGCATATAAAGCAACACAGCTTTGAAATGCAGCAAAAGCTTGTTAATTGAAACAAACTGATGTTTTATGGCTCCTTCGCTTATTGAGGGAAGAAGGCTGGGGACCCACACAGGAGAGAGCTGAACTATGGCAGGTAGAATGCAGGCTATGTAATACATTTTAAAACATCACTTGAAAAAAATACTCAATGTGCATTTTCTTGACGTATTTTTTGTATGTGCTACAGTAAATGGTTATACTGAGGATGCACGAGGTTGGTTTTTTTAATTTTATGATTTTTCATGAGCCTCAAAAACCAAAACCCAAGGGGTAGAAGTCAAGTAGAGTGGTGGAGAGAGAGAGTTGTTCTGGATCTGAAAGACAAGGTGAAACATCTTTGTGCTTCCAGTCAAGGACAAAGCTGTAAATCCATTGTTAAAGATGAACCAAACGCAGCGGAGAAAGATCTGGCGCTCCTCAAGTGGCCACTCGGCATTGGTTGCGGGGCCGCATACAGTGCGTCGCCCGTGCCCGGCTCCTGCTGCGTTTCCTGGCTGAGTGTGCAGCTACTCTGCAATTCAAGACAAGATGTCTTGACTGGTGGGCTGAGTGCTTGCCACGTAGGAGCCTGGCTAGATGGGTTTGTTTCAGCTGTGAAGAGTAGTGGTGAAAAACGTATTGTTGATTCTTCAGCAGTGTGGAGAGACAGAACAGGGATTTCTGTTGATAAAAGGTGTGAAAAGCTGGAGAGCTCCTTTTGCATTTTTAAAAGTCTCTCCTCAAATTTTACCCTCAAGTCTGAGATACGAGATAGTGGTATGTAAAAATGTTGACAGCTAAGTTAACTCCAGCATCGGTAAAAGTTCCATCACTGAAAAATGTGCTGAACCACGTCTGTGTGCAAGGGATCATTTTTCAAATCTGAGAAGTAGGTGGAAGAAGTACTAGCTTAGCCTGGAGGGGGTCATACAGAGTTCTCTGTGCTCATCCCATGAGGTACCCAACCTTGGCAAAATCTTAGACCGTATTAACTCTAGAATGGGTTAAAAAATGGCAGTGTAACTCTCTGAAGTAGTTGTCTTTGTAGGTGGGCTTTAGTGGGAGAGTTCGAAACCTTTACAGGAAGTTTCTCAAATTACAATAGTACGTGTAACTAGTTCTGCAATCTCTCAAGTCAACAAATCTCTGAAATGCAGTTGCAATAGAGCCAAAGATATTAAATAGTGTGAAGTCCCTGTTCTGCATGAGGGACGACTCCCCGGGTGCTGACAGCTGGACTTGTAATCGCAGGCCCATAGGCGCTCTCCGTATTGTCCCCGATGACTTCATTCCCATAAGCAGACGAGGCCAGTTCCGTGTGGATGTGTGTGTGTTCTGGGAAAGTATGCTTAAATATTTTTTCAGTAGCATCACATCAGATTTGATCTGAGTATTTTAATTGCAGATGATGAAGAAAGAGATCTACAAAATGACCTCGATTATGGCAAGCCACGCTTCAGTGATGGTGTTCTTTAAGGCTGGAATTAAGCAGGAAATGTGGATGAGAAGAGATCTTCACTGAGGAACTTGAAGTGCTGCAAAACTGAACCATTTCTACTTCAGCGTTTCTTACTTTACAGGAAGCTGATCATTGCAAGTGACGAGTATACTCAAAGTCAGCACAGTAACAGAAGGAAACAGTTCTGTACATATGTACATAGTTGTACTATTGCAGATTGTATTAAAACTACATTTTTGTTGTTACATTGAGCCAATTAGACTGTACCTTATCTGTAATAATCTTTACATTTAAAACCAATATTATAAATACGGGCTGAACTGTTTCTGCAATTTAGAAAACTTTGTAAACTGGAGAACTTGTACAGTTTGTATCTCATGTAACAAATACACTGTGGAAACAATGTACAGCCAAAGGACTCCTTTTCTACAGTAATACCTGTATGAGCAAAACTACTCCTGCTTTTCTCACGAGTGCTATGTTTTTGTATTTTGCAGGTGAGCTATCAGTTGAGAATGAAAACTGAACACTTAAAAAAATTGCTCTTAATGTAACTGAGGAAAGGCTGTGATGTGACAGTCTTTGGAAGCAAGTACCATTTTAGTTCTCATATAGTGACCAAATCTCGTAGCTAAAGCTGGAGATCGGCAATATTAGAATTTTAATAATTTGATACATCTTGAAAAAGTTGTGTAACTAATAGCTTATTTTAAAAGGTAATATAAGTAATTCAGCACAGCCTGTAGGAAATCTTTGTGTATGTGTTAAAGAGAGCAAATGTGTTAGTGAGAAAGAGAAGTCTACATCAGCGTTGTAGGAACCTTAATGGAAGGAACAACCCTCACCCTCAGTAAATATGTTATATGCACCGTTTTGCTGTCTCGAGCATCCATCCTGTGTCGCAGTCACTTGAGTTAATTTACAATTTAATACTTCAATACAGATCTCTCAACATCTGCCATGTTCCACGTTTTGATTTTCTATATCGGAAGGTTTGTAAGTTAGATACTTTTTGTATTCTGTGTTTAAGCACTTTCTGAATTTTATGGAAATTACTCTGTTGATCTACAGTAGTGAAAATTAAGGTTATTAACCCAACCTGCTTCTCCAAAAGGGCTACTGTGAAAAGAAATTGTAGGGCCTATGACATGGGTGATTGATTGTACTTTATCTCTGTACTCAGGTTCCAATTTGAAGTAACAGTTAAGGTTTGCTTGATGCCAATTCAGTGAGCCTTTTAAATACATTTCAGCAGTCATACAACTTGGGTTTGTGTTTTTTGGTTTGTTTGTTTTTTTTTCTACAGGCATCTTCTACCAATCAGTCTTAAATGTACAAGTAATAAAAATTTCAGATCCTAGCATTGCAGCTCCAGGGTTTTATTTTTTGGTTTTGTTTAAGGCTTGAGCTCTTCATTCCATAGTTCTGGGAGGCAGATGGGGGAATAGCCCTTTGCATGGTGTGATGTACTTTCAGTTGAAAATAAAACGCTGAACCTGCTCAGAATTAGGTACCATACTAATACCACACAATACGTATAAACTTAGCATTCTTCAGTAAGTACTGTATTTAGGCACTACAGTTTTTCTGTTTGTCTTAAAACGTAATTTCACCCTGAATTAGGTGTTAACTTGATTCTTCTAATGAAAGCAACAGTTATGGGTTCTAATAAATTAAGTTGTTTAAAGTATGTGAGGCTTCTGGCTATTTTTTTTCTCCTTTTGACTACTTAAAACTGGATTAACTGAGGGCTTCCCAGAGGTTGGGGTATTCTGACACCTCCTCAGCAGTGGTTACAGCTGTTTGGGGCAGCGATGGAGGCGAGGAGCTCGCTGGGTGCCTCACACTTGCCTGTGTCACCTGCAGGGCAGTGCCAGCAGGTGCCAAAAGTCTCCTTCGGCTCCAGTACCAACATGGGCAGGGAATTTTGAGCTGCTTTTACGGGTATGTAAGAATAACTTGGCCACGTTGTTAAAGTCTTCCCTTAAGTCTGTCAATGTGTAACCTCTGGCACGGTACAACAGCTGCTTTGGCCAGTCCTGTGAGCCGTGGCTCCGGCGGTGCACGTCTTAGCCCCGCTGCTTTCCACCCCTTGAAGCCTGAGGGACTTGTAGTCAAACGACCAAGTTACTGAGAAGTTTACAACAAATGAGCTGCCCCTTGAGAAACGCCTACTCAGAGGTCAGTAACTTTCTGTTGTTACGAAATAAATTAGGCTGGCTTAGGGCGAGGAATGCGTGCCACAGGCAGGTGCTGCTGTTCACACCCAGCTCAGTTTTCGATAGATCTCGTGGCCGTACCCTGACTCAGCTGGTGTTACCATTCTTTCCCAGTTACGTGATGGGGAGATTGATTAAATTTTAGTTCAGCTTCTCGTCCCTAGAAGATTAAACGATTTCATGTTATTTCTTTGAATCTGTACAAGTGTGATGCTTTTGAAAACAGACCAAAAAAACGGTCTTCTCCATCAAAAGCAGAATGCTCTGTTAGTGCTCAGGGACCACTTTTGTATATTTACCATCTAAGTGAGATGGTCAATGACGTGAAAGATTCCTTAATGTGTTTCTGTTCACTCTGCTTTTCCCTGTAACCTGGTTACTTCTGTATGTGATACAGAATGATGTTATCTGGCATTTCTAGACAAAATCATTAGGTAACTGATGTTGGGAAATAGGTGAATTTTACAATTAATAATCTTGCTATAACTGTTATGTACATAATCAATTTTGTACTATGTAAAACTTCTCTTCTATGCCTCAGGCTGTCTCTTCATATGTAGAACGGTCCCGTGTTAAGATTCTCTGGGTCTAGCGATAGCAAAAACTACACATCATCCACCCTCGCTTTCAGTGCCTTTAACTGCCACGTTGGTTACCTCACTGCTCTGGAAGGGGCCACAGAAAGCTCATGAAACACCCGCCGTGCCGTCGCCTGCGCACAGTTTGAGCAAGGCTTAGTTAGTTCACGAGGTGGCACCAACTCTACGTCTGCAGCAAGTGACCTGGCACGTGACCGCGGTGACAAAGTACTCTGCATCTGCCTTCCCTGGAAAGAGCCCTCGGTCTGCGCCCACCTCCCAGCTTAAAATCGGTTAGGCAAGGTAAGAAGAACGCATGTTTTTCATGCTCTTTGAAGATGGCAAAATGGCAAGATACCAGCCCGGATGGACACTTGCTCTCAACCAGTAGGCTTGCGTCTTGTGGTTTTCTACTCTATTCCTTGAGAAAGTGATACTCACAGTTTTATGGCTGATTTCATAATCGGCCAAGGGAGGGAGAAATACAGTTACGGAGGAGAGACACAAGCCTTGGAAGAAAATGTCACCTCTGGTTTGGTTGTGTCCGCTCGGCAGGGCGAGCGGCGCTGCTGCTGCTGCACCCACAGCGCTCAATGGAGCTGACAACAGGCAAATGCTCCCAGTTCCCTTTTGCTATTCGAAAAGCGCTAGGAGACTCGGGCAGCAAACCCTACGCACGGACTTGGGCTTGTTTTGCCTCTGTATTTTGGGAAAACATTTGGCTTAAGTATAGCCTGTATAGAAACACAGTTTGATCTTAGCGGGTATCCTTTTAAGGAATCTAATTTAGGTCACTAAACACTTCACCCTTCATTATTTAGTGATTCAATGTTTAAAGAATTTTATTTCTAAGGGGAATTGTTCTGTCAAACAAATTCCACTTCAGTAAAAAAAAAAAAAGAGAGAGTCTATGTTCTTTTGGGAAACTGCCAATGTTTTTAGAGCAATGCTCCTTGCTTTTTTTCCATTTGATTTGTTTGTAGGTGCTTTGTTTGCTGAGCCATCTCCCCTCTCACACACACATGTGGCTGCTGCTGCTTCCTCCACCCCAGCAGTCAGTCCTGTGCCCCCTCCTCGTTCCCATTTCTCCTTCAGGCCTGCAGTTCTGCCTCGCTGCCTCCTCCTCGCACAATGTCAGCTGTCTTCCGAACCACGTTCACACCAGGTTCTTCCCTCACAGCCCTGCCTTGCAGCTCTCTGGTGGTGCTGCCTTCTCCTTCCTCTTCCTCAAGCTAGGCCTCCTCCAGCACCTCCTCTCCCGCTCCGTGTCTCGCCTCCAACAGCTCTTCGCCAGCTGGGAACTGCTGCTCTAGAGGACTTGGGATACTGGCTCCACCTCAGCATCTAACTGCTGGAGCTAGGAGATAAATGCCTGAATTACCAAGCTGAAGATGCAAGATGAGATTAGAGGCGTCCTCATTTTTCAGGAATTCCTGGAGCTCCTCGTCCTCAGCTTCCCGTGAGATTTGTTCTTTGTACAATATCCTGGGAAGCAAGAAGTCCCACTAGTATAATCCTGTTGCTTAATGCTGTACCTCCAGTGAAGCGGGGTAATGACGCTGGCTGTAAGTGGGCTATTCCTAAAGCAAGTGTCCCCAAAGGCAAAGTAGCGCGTCCCCCCCCAATGGGGCTTGCTTCATTTTTACATGCTGCTAAAGATTACAAACTCACAAATTACCAGTTCTGTGTTTCACGAGCCACTTCATATTTTTTTTAAAAGTGTAGTTTGCCAACTAGCTGAAACCTGTAGTTCTCATCCAATATACATCTCACCTCTTTTGAGAAGGTGGAGGGCTGAAGAAAAGAGAAAACTGTGATTGCCTTCAAGTACGTAGAAGAGCATGTGCTGAACAAAATGCAAAAAATGCATATTTTCTAACAAGGTTCTATCAAACACTAGCTCACTTTTTTAAAAAGATTAAAGTATTAATCACGGACCTGACGATTCGCATGACTATACCTAATGTATTCAAAAGACAGGTTCTGTTCAGTACCACTATCGGCATTCATGATTAAAAATAAGAATGACTAACCTATCTTGATTTTGTTTTTTAAAATGCAATTTTGAAATCCCTATGCCATTTCTGCTGAGCCAATACCCGTTTCCATGGAAATCGTAGCATACAAAACGTTGACATATTTCAGAGCGAGCGAGCTACTTCAACATCTGCTTCCCTGAAACCACCAGCTAGACTGTAGAGAAAACTGGCTCTCACATTTGGTGGAACTGGTTTACAAGAAAAATCAAACAAAGCATCTTTAGATGACAGCCCAGCCCAGATCTTTTTGAGCAATCTATCCAGACAGCTAAAGCAGCACGCAGCTCACTGAATTCTTGTCTTAAGGCTCATATTATCAATGACTTTTAATCTACATGGCAATGTATTTAAGGTGTAGTCTCTTGAAAAAAGTAGCTAATAGGACCAACAAACCTTTTTGTATCTTTTCATCCAATTTTCATACACACTTTTTACGAACTGCATGTCTCCTTAGAATTCTGCATTGCTGCATGCTTAGTGTTGTCACTGATAAGACTTGTAAGTGTGGTAAAGATGAGCACCTACTTCTCACCAAAGCCTAATTTCTAGCCACGATGGCGTGAAAAAGCCAGTATTTAAAACAGGATTCAGACTAAAGTGACTTACTGGCAATCGCTTTAGCCAGCCAGGCACAATGTCCTTCTAGAAGCCATGTTAGCTGAATTTTAATACAATTCTTGAGACTGGAAGAAAAAAAAAAAAAAAGAGGAAAAAAGGGGGAAAAAAAGAAGCATCATCTGATAAAAGGAATAGAGCATACTTTATTTTGACTGTACCAGAAAACTAAAATTTCAGTTATTCCATTTTTTTCTAGAATGATTTCTGATTACTTTGTTCTTTTCCCAACAGTTACTTTTTAAGTCCACGAAGAGTAACAGCTCCACCCTCACATAACCCTGCAAATGCACACCAAACCAGGTTAAATACATTTATTGGAAAATGGGCTTCCTACTGACTTGAGATTAAAGGGAAAAAGAAAAGGCACTATTCAAAAACAACATGAAAAAAAAATCTATTTACTCTCTTATGTTTTTCCCCAATCTACATCTGAGCAACCTGTATTAACTTGAGAGACAACGGTGGCCAACAGCTTTGCTCTTTTTTAGAGACATCATCTATTTTGAAAAGTGAAAAACATTTAATTTGTACAAGGTTGAAGAAAATAGTACATTTGGAGTAAAAAGGACCTTTGCTGATAACCTTTGATTTCTCCCTCTGCATCACACCCCGCCCCCTTAAATTAGCTTTTCCCCTGCAAGAGGACAGCACGGCTGAAGAACAGCAACCTCATCCCTTGACCTAAGCCAGAACTCCTAGCGGCAGGGTTAGCTGCTCCCTCTTTGTTGTGCTCATCCCTAGAAGTGTCTTCAACCAAGACGGAAACTTTAGGGATAAAAATTAAATTAGCTTTTGAAGAAGTAAAGCTTGGAAATCTTACTTGGCAGAAGGTACAGAAATCAGTGTTTTACGAAAACATTAAAGAGCCTCTGACAGAGCATTTCTGACTGAATTTAAGTGTTAAGAACCATGGTTGTTGACATTAATTATTATAACAATAAAGGTCATGTACTTCTTGCTTTGTAAGCTAAGCATTCGTACCTCTTCCCTTCTGGCATGTTGTCTAGACAGACAGCTCTATATGCAAGGATATGAGAGGGATTATTCCTGAGTGCGTAGAATTTCATCTGCTACTAATCTTCACAGAAAACTTAGGAAATTGGACAACAGAGAAAAAATTATCTTGGGCTGTGTCTACAGATGTTTTTTTCAAATGTTAAATACACTCCCACTTAGAGTTGAGATTAAGTACACAGGAAAGACATTTGCATCAAGAGACTCACTTTTTGAGTATCTAAAAAAAATACTTTTTAAAACATAAGGAACATCCTAATATGATAAATTTTCCTTTTGCGTTTATACTTTTGTGAGTAACTGCCATGACATCTGAATCACTGTCAGGGCTAGCAGTGACT